>NC_081183.1:137874336-137934395 GCF_029867415.1 Vicia villosa
TGATTTCGGGTTTCGAGCGTGGGTTTCACACTACCCAAACCCGCACCCGAAATATCGGGTGGCACCCGAACCCGAACCCAAACCCAGTCAACTCGGGTTTTCACCCGTTGACTCGGGTTCGGGTGCGGGCGGGCCCCGCGGGTTTGGGTCTCTTTGCCATCCCTATATTTAGATCAATAATAGATTTTTTTTCCGTATACACACTTCATTTTTGTTTAGGTAACATTTACAAAAATATTTAGATCAATAGTAAATTTTGTATATAAAAATATTTACTCAATAATAATTTTTTCCCGTATACCATTTTTGAATAAAAAATATTTGGATCATATATACTATTTTTTGTAAATAATAGATTTTTTTTCGTATACAAATTTTATTTTTGTTTAGGTATCATTTACAAAATTATTTGGATCAATATTAAATTTTCGTATATTAAAATATTTAGATCAAAATAATATAGTTTTTCCCGTATACGATTTTTGGATCAAAAATATTTGATCATAAATACCATTTCCCGTATATAAAAATATTTAGGTCAATAATAGATTTTTCCCGTATACATACTTCATTTTTGTTTAGGTATCATTTAAAAAAATATTTGGATCCATAATAAATTTCCTATATAAAAATATTTACATGATTTTTTTCCTGTATACCATTTTTGAATAAAAAATGTTTGGATCATAAATTGTATTTTTCGTAAATAATAATACAAATATTATTTTTATTTAGGTATCATTTGCAAAAATATTTGGATCAATATTAAATTTTCGTATAAAAAATATTTAGATCAAAAATAGATTTTTCCCCGTATACCATTTTTGGATAAAAAATATTTGATCATAAATACTATTTCTCGTATATAAAAATATTTAGATCAATAATAGATTTTTTCCCGTATACAAACCTCATTTTTGTTTAGGAAAATATTTACAAAAATATTTGATCATAAATACTATTTCTCGTATATAAAAATATTTAAATCAATAATAGATTTTTCCCATATACAGACCTAAGTTTTGTTTAGGCAAATATTTACAAAAATATTTGGATCGATAGTAAATTTCGTATATAAAAATATTTAGATCAATAGTAGATTATTTTTCCGTATACCATTTTGGAATAAAAATATTTGAATTATAAATACAATTTTTTGTAAAAAAATAGATTTTTTTCCATATACAAATATTAGTTTTGTTTGGGTGTTATTTACAAAAATATTTGGATTAATATCAAATTTTTGTATATAAAAATATTTAGATCAATAATAGATATTTTGGCCTATTCCATTTTTGAATAAAAAATATTTGGATCATAAATAACATTTTTCGTATATAAAAATATTTAGATAAATAATAGGTTTTTTTCCGTATACAAACTTCTTTTTTTTTAGGTATCATTTACAAAAATATTTGGATCAATAGTAAATTTCGCATATAAAAATATTTAGATCAATAGTAGATTTTTTCCAGTGTATCATTTTTGAATAAAAAATATTTGGAGCATAAATATAATTTTTCGTAAATAATAAATTTTTTTTGTATACAAATATTATATTTATTTAGGTATCATTTACAAAATATTTGGATCAATATTAAATTTTCGCATATAAAAATATTTAGATCAACAATAGATTTTTTGAATAAATTTTTCTCGTATATTATTTTTTATTAAAAAATATTTCGATTATAAATATCATTTTTCGTATATAAAAAAAATGTATATCAATAATAATTTTTTTTAGAAGAAAGAAGTGAGAAAGTGATGAAAGAGAAAAAATAGAGAATGAAGAGAGATTTGATAAAATATAAGAGTTGTATTATTTTAATAGTAAAATAAGAACTTTATGGTGCAAAGACCAAAAAACCACAATTTTAATGTGGTGTCAAAAAATCAAATAAGGGTATTTTTGACTTTTCCAGAACCATTACTTTTCTTATATTATAGATTTAAATTCCTAGATAAATGTATAGGATGTCAAATTCATGTAAATAGGCTAGTTTACATTTCCCGCACAATCGATGTAATAGCGTAGATTTACTTTCCGCACTTTACATTTCCGCACTTTAATTTCCAGCAAAATATAAACTGCGTGTATGTCAAAGATAAAATTGAACCGTTAGATCACTAACTTCAAAGATAAAATATCTGAATCCAATCACAATCACATTTGCACCTCTTCAGGTAATCCTTTTTCACAATCTTTCAAAATCAAAGTCAAAATTCTACTGTTTCGAGTACAAAATCGAACCTTGCTTTTATATCCGGTGAAAGGATAGATTTTTAAAGGAAATAGGATAAAGACCTTACAACTCAGGGTAGACCTCCTAGTTTGCTTGCTCAAATCAAAACAAACAAAATTCTCATACACTGTTGATTTTTCAAAACTTTCAAAAAAAGACAATACTTTGTATACATCCAAACACGGGTTATTACAAAGTTAACGTTCTTTTCAAAACATCTTTCGAAAGATAAACAAGCATTTTGTATACATCCACACACGGATCATTACAAAATTCAATTCACAAAAGTATTTGAAACCACATATGAGCAATTTCAGAGCAATTGAAAAGTGATCGAAAAACAAGTGAGCTAAGCAAACTTAAGAGCCCATGGATAACCATGGATACAAAGGGTGCTAACACCTTCCCTTTGTATAACCTACCCCCTTACCCAGAATTTCTTAAAGGTCTTTTTTCTGTTTCTTTTATAAACCTTTCCTTAATTGGATAAAATAAAAGGTCGGTGGCGACTCTGTGAATTTTCAAAAATGCGAAAGCATTAAGCGACAAAAAAGAGTCAGTTCACGTATCTCTACAGAACAGAGGTATGGCCCGGAATTAAAAATCGGAGGTCCACAGAACTGGCGACTCTGCTGGGGATTTACTTTCAAAAACAAAATGTTTTCAAAAGGGGTTACCTTAAGAGAATAGGTCGATGTTTTCAATTGTTTGACTTGATTGCTTTATTTTTCAAAGGCTTGCTTGGGTATTTTGCTTGTGTGAAAGATTCTAACCCGAATCTCGAGATACCTTAAGTATATGACATTAGACCAAGGAAACTGTACGGCATGTACCGATACGGTTGATCTGGTAGTCATCGTTAGTGCGACACTTTGGTTTATACTGATGTCCCTTGAAAACGATCAAGGAGTATATTAGGCTTCCGAAATGTCATTAAACACTAATTTGTCTTAGAACCTTTTTAGTTGAACTTGACTTGTGGCCTTTTAAGTGGCTAGCTTTGAAATTGATCGAAGTTAGTTATCCTCGAAGAATATTTTGATCGGCCGCTCGAGCGCCGTATTGAGATGTTACTTCCAAGGATCATAGAACCCGAATCCAATTCTAGGACAGGTTTTAACCAACTCAACTTCAGTGGGGAGGGTATCACCTATCAGCTCCATGCAAGCCTTTAAACCTAAGGCTATTGTTTGATTTGTTTTTGTGTGCCACATGTTTGCATCATAAGCATATCATTTTTGCACCAGACACTTCAAGGATCAAAGAGTTTACCTTTGTTTTTGCAGGTAATGGCTCCCGCCACCAAAGATTACATCCGAATCAACATCTCAACGGTACCATCTGAGCTAAAAGACTTAGTGTCAGAATTCCCCAGGAATGTTCAATTCACTGAAAGGCATGGTCACTTACTCCATTTGGTTACCTCAAAATTTGAAGAAGACATGATACGGGTCTTGTTCCAGTTCTTTGACCCTGAACATCATTGCTTTACCTTTCCTGATTACCAGTTGGTACCCACTTTGGAAGAATTCTCTGAACTAATGGGATTGCCTGTTCGAAATCAATTACCTTTCACTGGTTTAGAAAGGATTCCAAAACCTGAAGTCATTGCTGCTGCTTTACATCTGCGGAAATCAGAAATCGAGTCCAATTGGGAAACAAAGAGTGGAGTTAAGGGTTTACTTGCCAAGTTCTTATTGGAAAAGGCTCGACTACTGCTAGAAAAC
Source organism: Vicia villosa (assembly GCF_029867415.1). Taxonomy (NCBI): domain Eukaryota; kingdom Viridiplantae; phylum Streptophyta; class Magnoliopsida; order Fabales; family Fabaceae; genus Vicia; species Vicia villosa. The sequence goes on from NC_081183.1 coordinate 137,878,310, forward strand.
AAAAGTTATCCAGCTTTTGAGGAAGTTATGGCACTTTTGATCTATGGATTGGTTTTATTCCCAAATCCCGACCAGTTCATAAGTGTACACATCATCAACCTTTTCCTAATCCGTAACCCGGTACCAACATTGCTGGGAGACATTCTACATTCTCTACACACTCGTACCATGAAGAAACGAGGAACTCTCATGTGCTGTATACCACTACTGGCTAGGTGGTTTACATTTCATCTTCCCCGATCAGTGTTGAGAAATGAACAAAGAATGCAATGGTCTCACAGGATTATGTCTTTGTCTCATTCAGATATCCGGTGGAACAACTTCTTTCAAAGAGACATTACTATCATTGATCATTGTGGAGAGTACCCTAATGTGCCACTCCTTGGCATCAAAGGAGGCATCACTTACAATCCCTCTTTAGCTCTACGCCAATTCGGATATGCGAGGAGCAACGGTCCTCATGACATGATTATCCATGGCATTGTGTTTGATTACGAGAATGATTCTCATAGACACCGACGAAGGTTCATACATGCATGGGGCAGTGTCTATAGAATAGAAAGCAAAACTCTGGGGCAATGGAATTCTATTCCTATGGAACCCTACCTCAGATGGGTCCGCACTCATGCTCAGAAACTCCTTATGCCATATCCCGCTGTTCTACCTGTGACTATTGAACCAGAGGTCGAAGGATATGAACCTCAAGTTATTCTACACCCGGACATGCCAACTGACCTAGAAGAGTTGCAAAAATCTTGGGTTCAACTCAAAGAGGAAAGAGACACCATCAAATCATACTGTCAGGACTATGAGAGAAGGATATTGGAGCTCACCGGACAGCTTCAAGAAGAACAGCAGATCAACACATTCCTGGGGGCAAAGAGAAAGCGTCCACGGGAGACCTGAAGGATCATTTACTTTATTTCTGTCTTGTAAGCCCAAATGAGGCAAAGAAAAAGAAGCAGAAAAGAAAAAAGAAATAAATTGATTAACTAACGTTTGTTTCTTCTTTAACAAATCTAAACTCTAAGATCCTTGAAACATTGCACACACATTTCACTTCATGCATTGCATATACATTTCATACATTGCATTCATATCCATTGCATATACATTTCATACATTGCATACACATGGCATCCAGTCATACACATGGCATAACAGGTTCACATGACGGATTTCTCATCTTCTCGCTGTTTATTTCAGTCAGAAGAGATGGAATCTGAAATGAGCATCAAGAATCTTGAAGCACAGAATGCCCAAGTTCAAGTGGCAATTCTGGAACTGGCAAAGGGGCAGCAAGAACTGAAAGCCCTGATAATCAAGAAGAAAAAGAAGCCCAAAGGATCTGTAGGTGTGAGTCACCTGAGAAGAAAGATCAAAATCCCAGTCAAAAAGTTCACAAAGCCACCGATCCCTAAAACAGTCGGTGATGATGAACAAGAAGACAATCAAAGCAACCAGGGTTCTGCTAAACCCTCTCTCTCTTCAAATGAAGAAGATGATCATTCTGGGGACGAACCGGATGATGAAAAATACCAACAGCTGGAAGACCGTATGAAAGCTATGGAGATACAAAAAATACCTGGCTTAGATTTCAATGATCTGGGGCTCATCTCGGATGTTGTTATCCCTCCAAAATTCAAAGTTCCTATCTTTGCAAAATATGATGGAGTTTCTTGCCCGAAACTACATCTGAGATCCTATGTGAGGAAGATACAACCTCATACCACAGATAACAAGTTGTGGATTCACTTCTTCCAAGAAAGTCTGTCGGGTACACAACTCGAATGGTACTATCAGCTGGAAAATACCAAGGTTCATACTTGGGAAGAATTAGCTGCTGCTTTTTACAAACAGTACCAATACAATGCTGATCTTGCGCCAACCCGTACTCAACTAAGGGGCATGTCTATGGGACCAAAAGAAAGTTTCAAAGGATATGCACAAAAATGGAGAGATATGGCTGGAAGGGTTCAACCACCCTTATCTGATCGCGAACTAGTTGACATGTTCATGGGCACTTTAACTGGCCCTTTCTATAGCCATTTACTGGGAAGCTCATCATCAGGTTTCACTGACCTGATACTGACCGGAGAACGTGTCGAAAGTGGCATTCAAAATGGAAAAATTCAAATAGGTTCCTCCTCTGGTACTACAAAAAGGCCCACCAGCGGGAGAAGTGAGGTCAATGCAACTCAAATTCAAAAAAGTCACAAAAGTGAGCAGCATCAATCTGTAGGGGCAGTTCTGATCTCCGCATCTGCACCTCAAAAAGATCAACAGCCAAAATATACGCATCGACCAGATGCACCAAGAAGAAATTTCACCAAAATCAACATGCCAATTTCTCAGGCATTGCAGCACTTGCTAAAAGCAGATCTGATCACCTTAAGAGGTCCTCCAAGGAATGTCAACACTTCCTCTCTGAATTATTGCCCTGAGGCGACATGTGCCTATCACTCAAACTGTCCAGGACATGACGCAGATCACTGCTGGGCCCTGAAAAATAAAATACAAGATATGATAGATGCTGGTGAAATTGAGTTCGATCCTCCAGAAACTCCAAATGTCATCACTGCACCTATGCCAAAGCATGACAAAACTGTCAACGCTATCCTGGACACTGTTTACATCTATGATGTGAACGAATTATCAACTCCACTCTGCGAAGTCAAAGGAAAGCTAATCCGAGCTGGTTACTTTCCAGGGTGTGACCCCGACTGCTTTTACTGCTCCTGCCTGCCCAATGGTTGTGAAAATCTGAGGATGGGAATTCAAAAATGGATGGATCGCCGTATCATTATGTTTGAGAGGCTCCCTTCTATGGACGTACTGTGCAAAGTCTTTGCAAACGGGATAAGAATAGAGGATGTCTCAGTGATCTCCAGCTTACCATTCAAAATCTCTGCCAAAGCTCCATTCAAAATTTCTGCTACACTCAAAGTGGCATCAGTAGTCATTGCTAGTCCAACTCCATTTCCATACTCCTCAGACAAAGCTGTCCCATGGGGATATGACACTAATGTTTACATTCATGGAGTTAAGCAGGGTACCTCGACTGAAGAGACCGCAAAGTTAACTACTCCAACTGTGGGTAATATTGTGGGTACCAGCAAAATCACGAGAAGTGGAAGAATCTTTTCACCAGAAATTTCTCCAAATGTTGCTGCTGGTCCAGTCCGAGTCCCAGTTCCTAATCAAAATGTCAACGCTCGAGGCAAAGAGCCACAAGTTGAACAAATTCAAACCCCGGTGGAGATCACTGCTGAGGATCCATCAAAGCAAGAAATGGAGGAAATATTGAAAATCATCTGCAAGAGTGATTACAATATTGTTGAGCAACTGGGGCACACTGCTTCAAAAATCTCAATGCTATCTCTGCTAAAGTATTCAGAAGCTCATGCCAAAGCTCTGATGAAGTTCCTGAAAGCTGCGCATGTGCCTCAAGAGATCTCAGTCGACCAATTTGAGAATTGTGTTGCCAATCTAACCGTGAGCAATGGTCTCGGTTTCTCTGATGTGGATCTAACCCCTGCTGGAAAAAATCACAACAAAGCCTTACATATCTCCATTGAATGTAATGGCACCACTCTATCTCATGTGCTAGTAGATAACGGTTCTTCTCTGAACGTGCTACCGAAAACAGTACTAGAAAAGCTTGACTTCGAAGGAATTGTGTTACAACCAAGCGATGTTGTGGTAAGAGCCTTTGACGGGTCAACCAGAACGGTATACGGAAAAGTGAATCTCCCAATCAGAGTGGGTTCTCAAATCTTCGATTCTATCTTTTACGTAATGGAAATTCACCCAGCCTACTCCTGTTTACTTGGACGCCCTTGGATACATGGGGCAAACGCTGTAACTTCTACCCTGCATCAGAAGTTAAAATATCCAGTAAAAGGAAAGATTGTCACAGTCTATGGCGAAGAGGAATATGTGGTTAGTCACCTAAGCAATTCCAAATATGTCGAATTGGAGGACGAATTCATCGAAACTCCATGCCAATCATTTGAGGTGGTCTCTCCAGATGTCTCTACCACCAAGCATATTCCTGCTACTCCAACTACAACTATGGCTTCTCTCAAAGATGCCAAAGCCAGGATTGAACAGGGTGATTGCGCAGTATGGGGACAACTTCCCGATATACCCTACAAATCTAACAAGCTAGGCCTGGGCTATGATAGTGAAAATCAAAAGAATGATCAAAGTCCTCGTTCTGAAGGATTGATGTCACACTTCGTCAGCCAAGAAGTAAACGCTATTGAAGATGAAGGAGTGTTCTTGAACCACATCATTCAGCCATATCCAGATGAGATTCCACCCATTTCCATGGGAATGTGGGATGCTGTTCAAGAACCAAACGGTGGATATAATTATCAGTATGCCGAACCTCAGAATTCTTATATTGCTATGGAGGACCTTACCCCGACTGGATGGGGTGGTCAAATTGGAAATGATCAAATTTTCACAAGTCCCGCCACTGAGCAATATCAAAATCCACCCAAAGAAGTATGGGACACGCTAGGAGAACCCAGCGGCAAATATGACTATATGGTGAAATACTCCGCTCCTCCGAGCTCACAAATTGCTATGGAGGACATTGTCCCAACTGGATGGGATGAACATTACGATGACAATTTCGCTTTCGAAGAAGCCAGGGAAATACCAAATAACGAGGGTTGCTTTCTGTCAGCATACACTCCTCATCAGGATGCACAATTCTCTATTCAAAACATCATCCCGACTGCATGGGACGGCCTTATCGAGCATCTCGCTCAGCCAACAGAGATATCTCAGCCTGGGCTCTCGTATCCAGCAGAGTATATCCCTTATCCCGAAGGATCACCGGCTCATTTTCCCGCTAATGAAATCAATGCTGTGGGAGATGAAAAAGACAACTGCAACTGGAACAGCTGGGTCCCCCCTGCTCACAACAGTGGATTGAACAACTGGAAAGCTGAGGATGTGATCTCCTTTGACCAGGAGTAAATGCCATTTCCTGTTTTCTTTGTGTATAATGTGCAAAGATAAAAGTGGTTCCTGAACAATCGAACCATGAGCTTGAAAAGCCGTGTGCCTTAGCACACTGGTCCTTCTACGAGGGCTTATCATATCATGATCATGTGCATTCAATAAAATCATGGGACGCTTGCATACTTAAATTTTGTGATCCTTTTTCCTTCTTTCTTTGCTTTCAAATAGCTATGTTTTTTTTTCACACATACTCACATAATTAACTTGCAGATTCACATACACTCTGGATCCAGTCAACAACGATTCTGCTATTGCCCGTCATGACTTTGAAAATCCGATCTACCAAACTGAGGACGAAAGTGAGGAAGATTGTGAAGTGCCAAGAGAACTTGCAAGGCTGCTAGAACAAGAAGACAAGGCCATACAGCCTCATGAGGAGCCAATTGAGGTCATCAACTTGGGCAGTAACGAAGAAAAGAAAGAAGTCAAAATAGGGGCTGATTTAGAACACAGCGTCAAGCAAAGACTGATTCAAATGCTGCGAGACTACGTCGAGATATTTGCCTGGTCCTATGAGGATATGCCAGGCCTTGACATGGACATCGTAGTTCATCGCCTACCAATCAAAGAAGGTAGCATTCCAGTCAAACAAAAACTACGAAGGAGTAGGCCTGATATGTCAAAAAAGATCAAAGACGAGGTTGAAAAACAATTCAATGCCGGATTCCTAAAAGTTGTAAGTTATCCTCCTTGGATAGCTAACATTGTCCCTGTACCTAAAAAAGATGGGAAAGTCAGAATGTGCGTAGACTACAGAGATCTGAATCGGGCAAGCCCCAAAGATGATTTCCCTTTACCACACATCGATGTACTGGTTGACAATACCGCACAATGCAAGATATTCTCCTTTATGGACGGATTCTCAGGGTACAATCAAATCAAGATGGCACCCGAAGACATGAAAAAAAAAACCTTCACAACACCCTGGGGAACCTTTTGTTACAAAGTAATGCCCTTTGGTCTGAAAAACGCCGGAGCAACCTATCAACGTGCAATGGTAGCGCTATTTCATGATATGATTCATCAAGAAATAGAGGTGTATGTCGATGACATGATTGCAAAATCCAACACCGAGGAAGAACATTTGGGTCATTTACACAAGTTGTTTGACAGACTCAAGAAATACAAGTTGCGACTGAACCCAAATAAGTGTACCTTTGGAGTAAGATCCGGCAAACTCTTAGGTTTCATCGTCAGCAGCAAAGGTATTGAGGTTGATCCCGCCAAGGTTAAAGCCATTCAAGAAATGCCTATACCTCGTACCGAGAAACAAGTCAGAGGATTCTTGGGACGTCTGAATTACATCGCCCGATTTATTGCTCACATGACTACTACTTGTGTGCCGATCTTCAAACTGTTGAAGAAAGATCAAGTGGAAAGGTGGAATGACAAATGCCAGTTAGCCTTTGACAAAATCAAAGAATATCTCCAAAAACCTCCAATCTTGTTGCCACCTGTGGAAGGCAGACCTCTGATAATGTACCTAACTGTGTTAGAAGACTCAATGGGGTGTGTACTAGGACAACATGACGAATCCGGCCGAAAGGAGCACGCAATCTACTATCTTAGCAAAAAGTTTACCGATTGTGAAACAAGATACTCACTACTCGAAAAAACTTGTTGTGCCTTAGCTTGGGCAGCTCGCCGACTAAGACAGTACATGCTAAATCACACCACTTTCCTAATCTCCAAGATGGATCCCATCAAATACGTGTTCGAAAAACCTGCTCTCTCAGGAAGAATAGCGAGATGGCAAATGATCTTGACAGAATATGACATTCAATACACTTCACAAAAAGCAATCAAAGGAAGTGTGGTAGCTGATCATCTGGCTCATCAAGCAGTAGATGATTATCAAGCATTGAACTTTGACTTCCCAGACGAAGACATTATGCTAGTCAATGACTACAAACAACCAGGACCAGAAGAAGGATCCGAGCCAGGATCCCGGTGGACTATGGTTTTTGACGGAGCTTCTAATGCACTTGGCAATGGCATCGGAGCTGTGATCATTTCCCCCGCAGGAAGTTATACACCATTCACTGCCAGGTTATGCTTCAATTGCACTAACAATATAGCCGAATACGAAGCATGTATTCTGGGTCTCAAAGCTGCAATTGATCTAAGAATCAAATTCCTAGAAGTCTACGGAGACTCGGCCTTGGTAATCTACCAAGTCAAAGGGGAATGGGACACGAAGCACCCGAATCTAATTCCTTACAAAGAATATGTGCTGAGTTTGATTCTTTACTTCGAAGAAATCACTTTCGAACACATCCCACGTGAGGAAAATCAACTAGCTGATGCTTTAGCTACCATGTCATCCATGTTCAAAGTCAGATGGGACAACGAGGCGCCTATGATCACCATCTACAGGCAAGATGAACCATCCTATTGCAATGAGATCAATACCGAAGGAACCGAGGAAAAACCATGGTTCCATGAAGTAAAAAGATATCTCGAAGCTCAGGAGTACCCTGAAGGGGCATCCATTAATGACAGAAAGTTCCTAAGGAGATTTGCTGCCAAATTCTTTCTAAGCAATGGAACCCTATACAAACGCAACCATGACTCGACTTTACTTCGCTGTGTAAACAAGAAGGAAGCAGAACAGATCATGGAAGAAATACACAATGGTACCTTCGGTACTCATTCCAGTGGACATACAATGGCTAAAAAGATCCTTAGAGCAGGTTATTACTGGTCTACCATGGAAACAGACTGCCATCATCACTCCCGAACATGTCACAAATGCCAGATATATGCTGACAAAGTACATGTACCTCCAGTTCCATTAAGCGTCCTGACGGCTCCTTGGCCTTTTGCAATGTGGGGTATTGATATGATTGGAGAAATCAAACCTACTGCCTCCAACGGACATCGCTTTATCCTGGTCGCTATTGACTACTTCACAAAGTGGGTAGAAGCAGCTTCATTTGCTTCTGTCACCAAAAATGTGGTGGCCCGGTTCATCAAAAACAATCTCATTTGTCGGTATGGCATCCCTGAACGGATTATCACGGACAATGGCACAAATCTAAACAACAGAATGATTACCGAACTTTGCACACAGTTCAAAATCAAGCATCATAATTCCTCTCCATATCGACCAAAGATGAACGGCGCGGTGGAAGCTGCCAACAAGAACATCAAGAAAATCATACAAAAAATGACAGTAACCTACAAAGACTGGCATGAGATGTTACCTTTTGCTCTTCATGGTTATCGCACATCTGCGCGTACTTCAACAGGGGCAACTCCATTTTCCTTAGTCTATGGTATGGAGGCAGTTCTTCCAATTGAAATTCAGATTCCTTCCCTAAGGATTATGAAAGAAGCCAATCTAAACGAAGACGATTGGATTCAAACACGATTGGACCAGATAAACTTGATTGATGAGAAAAGGCTCGCAGCTATTTGTCATGGTCAGCTATACCAAAAGCGTATGATCAAAGCCTTCAACAAAAAAGTCAAAAGTCAAGCCTACCAAACTGGTGGCTTGGTTGTCAAACGCATCATCTTACCACAAGGTGATCCCAGAGGCAAATGGACTCCCACCTACGAGGGACCATTCATAATCAAGAAAATATTCTCCGGCGGCGCCATGTTGCTTACCACCATGGATGGCGAGGATTTCCCACATCCTGTGAACGCTGACATAGTCAAAAAATACTTCTCTTAAAAAGAAAAAAAACAACAGCTCGCTAAGTTGAAAACCTGAAAGGGCAACTTAGGCAAAAAAATGAGCGTCTCGGTGGATTGAAAACCTGAAAGGGCGGTCCAGGCAAAAATTAGAGACTAAACAAATACTATCCCGGTAGGCTGAAAACCTGAAAAGGCGGCCTAGGCAAAAGTTAGGGAATAAAGCATACAACTGTGTTCCGTTCCGCTGCCTACTCACCATCAAGATTCAACACCTCAAAGACACCGATCAGTCTAATCACTTTCTTCCAACAAGTGAGGGATGAGATGCTCGAAGACAGATTGGCAATAGCAGAGTTGAAACTTGACTGGATCATTTTCACATAGCTATTTATCTTCATAAATATTTTTCAAAACTTTCTGACAGTTTCCTACTTCTAGGATTGTTGTCTCCCTGTGCTAACCCGCCTATCATGGCTCTTTTCAATGCAGCTCTTTCAAAAATCAATATTTTCACTTTTTCTGTTTAAATACGTAAGCGTCCCAATGATAATTTTGAATGAACATATTGCATTTGAATATGATTGATGTTTACCAGGAAAAACAGGAATAGCATTCAGGAAATATCCCAGCCAGCTGGACATCATTCCATCAGAAGGAAATCACCAAGAGAAACGCATTTCTCAGCAAATTCCTCAAAAAGATTTTCTCTTCAAAAGAAGTCTTATTCCCCAGCAGGGTTGTTCCAGATTACTATCTTCAGAAGGTGTGATCCCCGCACCCGGACTTGGTCAGATAGTGCATCGGAGGATTATGCATCTTCCTCATTCCCATTTGAAAGGGCATCAGAACTTCCAGTTACCTTTGGTTCCCCAAGCGGTAGTCAAAGATCCTTCAACGGGATACCCGGGTTCTCAAAGAATTTCCCCAGACGAGGGTACTCAAGCAAGACAAAAGATCATCAACGATCACAATACATTCATGTCCAGCTGACTAGTGGGAATTTATTTTTCCAATTAGAAGCTTGACATCACATTCATACATTCATACATTCATACATTCACATATTCATACATCATACATCATACATCATGCATCATGCGCATATTCATACACAACATAACATGCATATTTCTCCGGGAATATCTCACATTTACATGCATCATAAACATTGCATATCACTAACTTGATTTTTCAGGTAGGCAGATATCTTCAACAAAGATGTTCTCAATCACATGCAGTGTTCACCTGAATTCCATGAACAGTTCTCTCAGATATAATCAAGCCGAAGATTCATTCTGATCACTTACCAACTCAAAAACAAGCATCACAGATCAAAGTCGATACCTCAGACGGTTCCAGAACGATCTAGCATCACAGATCTAAAGCGATACCTCAGACGGTTCCAAAACGATCTAGCATCACAGATCTAAAGCGATACCTCAGACGGTTCCAAAACGATCTAACATTGCAGATCTAAAGCGATACCTCAGACGGTTCCAAAACGATCTAATATTGCAGATTTAAAGCGATACCTCAGACGGTTCCACAATGATCAACTTTCACAATCTAAAGCAGAAAAAACTTTGGGCAAGTTCCGTAGCAATCATCCTCCAAGACTTAAAGCGGTAACCTTGGACGGTTCCGAAACAGTCAACACAAAGACTTTCAAATCCTTCATCAAGATATAATCAATGGATTCATTCTGATGAACAAACCCTCAACCCATTTACCAGGTGGCATCTAAAAGCCCATCTCAGGTAATGTTTCAATCTGCCAACAACATTTCGCAGACGACATTCAAATGCAACTTCCGACATCTCTTCTGATCAAGGTAAGTGCAAATTTTCAGGGCATCTAAATATTCAATCATCTTCTACCTTCAGATTTCAGACAATCTCTTCAGGTTTAAGAAGATTGAATAGGGGCAACTGTTATACCCCAAAATTTGCCCACATATTTTTCAAGAAAACTCCAATCTGAAAATTAAGGGTCTCATATAATCATGGATTTTTATTTCAACAAATGTCCTGACATATGAAATACTTAGTTTTTAGAATTTTTCTTATACAGTAATTTGGCTTGCAGTTGAATTTATTCTTACGCAAACGCCAAATACTGTTTATTACTTCACACATGCTATTTATTTATTTACAGATAAATAGTACTGACACAATTGGTACAGAGTTAAGTCTTTTGCAGGCGCAGAATCAGGAAACTCAGACTGTACTGGTAACAAGTAGATTATTATCTTTTGTTTCCCACTAATTTTTGTACTATATTCCAATATTTGCAAAAATCTTTTCAAATCTCTTTCAAAAATCAAATCTCCCTTTTTCCAACACTATCATACACTTTCTTTCAAATCTTACTTCCACTCAAATTTTCCTTTTTGTACGGAATCACATCATTCCCCAACGTCTCTTTCCTTCTTTCCATTCTATAAATACCTCTCATTTCCTTCCATAAAATCTCACATCAAATTCCAACTCATCTTTCAAATTCTTACCTCATATCTATTTTCTCTTCTTCCCTAACAAGAATGGCAAAGTGGATAGAGACACTGTTTCTTACAGTCATCACCATTGCTACGGTGATCATGACTTTCTTCTTCCTGCATAGTCCTGAGGAGTGTGGACCTGCAATGGTTATGCTCCCAATCATCTACATGTTATTGTTCATAGCATGGGTCATTAATCGTCATTCTTAAAATTTGCCGTATTTCTTATTTCTTAAATGTACCGTTTATTCGTCGTACTGTTTAATATAGTATGTGATATTTGTACTGTCAGTATTAAATGTTGTACTATTTGTCATAATATTGCTTAATTACTAAGATAATATTTTGTGTGTTTTCTGCCAGTCAAATATTTCTATTTCTGTGCATTAAATGATTTTCAGGGTTATTATCGGTAATTTTGCCCGCATACCGTAAATATTAGTTATTTATTATGTCTGTGTTTTTCTAACAAGTCATGTAAATAAACTTTCATTTTTTACATAAAACAAAAAAACAAAAATAACAAAAAAATAAAATTAACTTTGACTGTTGATTTTTCACTCTAACTGCTGCATCAATACCTGGACAGTCAGTTGACAGCCAAACTGCTGGCAGTACAATTCTCAGTGTTTTGTATCATCAATAAAATCAATCTTTCACAATTCAAAATTCCAAGATCTTTTGTGCTAGAAGTCCTCTGAATATCACGCGATTAGCAGAGACTCAACACTGCACAAAAATCAGGTACGCTTAACTGTCTCCTACACAAACAGTCCCTAATCAGGGTTTTTTCTTGTTTTTACAGGAGCAACAAGTTTTTGAGAGCTCAAATGGATTTCATACACATCCATATATCTCAAAGTACCATCATACAAATTTTCAAACTTCAATTCACTCAGACGCACCGTCAGCAGCTCAAACAGTCAACAGACGACCCGTTTGACCAAAAAAGTCAACAGACAGTCAAAAATGAAATTTTTTGTCAAAGTCCATATTTTGTCAAAGGATTCATCATTTGATCATTGGATGATCATAATTCATCAAGGAAAGATCAAAAATCAACAAAACCCTAAGATTCAAAATTAGGGTTTTTGCCTGAAAAGTCAACTCAACTTTGACTGATCATAACTCTCTCATCCTTCATCCAAAAGATTCAAACCAAAGCTCATTGGGAAGAAAATTCAATTATCTTTCAAATGCCATTGATCCCATGGTCATTGGATTCACCATTTGAAAAATATGATCAAAGACATTACAGGTCATTTTCAAAGTCAACAAAAAGACACTTTTTTCAAAAGGACACACAAGGAGCTTCAAAAATCATTTTGACATGAGACCAAAGACATTGGTTAGAGGACTCTTTCAGGTTTCCAAAAAGTGCAAGATCTCCTTCATATGACAAAAATTGAGGGATTTACACCTTGTTGAAGTTGGCTAAATTTTGGGAAAATGCATGAAACCAACATTGTTCAAAATTGCATTTTTTCCAAAAGGGGCCAAGTTTTCAGCATTCAAACATCATTTCCATGTTACTATGGGCCTCCCACGACCAAGACTAAGCCCATATCATTTTTATCCATTTTTTGCATGATTTTATCTTACTTTAAGATTAAAATTAAAAGGAAAATGCATGGATAAATGGTAGCTTACAATTCAAGCATGACTCATCAAAGAACCTTCAATTTTCTGCAGAGGATTGGTGCACAAGGCAAGGGCATTGAATGGAGTCAAGGCTTGGTCAAAAATTCAAGGTTTTTAATATTTAAAAACCAAGTTTTCAACAAAGGCAACTAGCTGCAAGTTAGCCTCAATTCTAAGCACAAATAGCTTATAAATAAGCTATCATAGTTCAGCAAGCAAGAGGAGGCAAGACCAGAAGCATAGCATAGCATATAACACTTGTAATCACTTCAAAAAATCCAAAGAAAAACTCAAATTCGAATTTGTAATTTCAGTCCATTTCAATACAAACTAAGCATTCATATACCTTCCTTAAACATCACTGAAACTATCTCAATCAATTACAAGCCTTGAAGCTCACTGAATCGAGCTACACAGGTCAAAATTTGTTCAAACTAAAATCAATTCGTATCTGGTTATTCACACACGTTTAACAAGATGTAGACATACTATTGAGTTTGGTTTGAGGTGTAGATCATTTCTGGAAACTTAATTGAAGTTTGGACACGTATAAACGAAACTACCATTTTAGGGTTCATAGCTTCAAATTTAGGGCTTTCCAAATTAGGCAAAATTAGAAGTTCTGATTAGCACCATTAGATTCGCATGAACAAGACGAAACGAATGGAACCATCGCGCCAAAAATCTTTGCATGTTTACCCCTATTCGCTATTTTGCAGGTTTGAGGTTCACTTACTATAGCGCTTTTTTCATAAAAACGCTGTAAAAGGCCCTGGCGAGAGGTTGAAGATGATGAGGTGTCCCCACCTCATTGGTTCAGACGCGCGCGTTTTTTTTAAATTGTCCTCTGATTCTGTGCTTTGCAGGTGTAGCTTTTACCACGTGCCTCACCATCTGGACCACCTGATCTCATTTAATGAATAATCTAACGTGCCAGATCAAACCATCCTTATCATGGACTCTCAATCCAACCACACAGGATCAGTATCCTTTATTTCTATTTTATTTTCTATTTTTATTTTAATTTCTTTGTTAAATTAATTAAAAATAGTTTTAAAAATCCAAAAAATACACAAAAAATATTTTTAGACTTCTAAAATAATATATTATTTTCTGAAATAAAAATATTTTTATTTTCTTCAAAATTTCAATATTTTGCATAATTAATTAGTATATATTTATATATTTGCTTTTTAATTATTCTAACCAATCAAAAAATCATCAAAAAAATTGTTCTTTGTGTTAAATATTGTTTATATATTATAAACTAATTTTGTACATATTTTGAATAATTTTCTTTTTAAGTTTTAATTATTTGTATAATTATTTGCATAATTATGTTTTAATTAACTTAAATCAATTTCAAATCAATTTCAAAAATTCCAAAAAAATTAGTTTTGTTTTAAAATTAATTAACAAATATTTTGTACATATTTTTAAACTTATTTTTAGGTTTAAATATATTTTCATCTTTTTTCTTCATTTTAATTTAATTAATCATGCATTAATTATAATTAAAATCAATCATAAAAAAATCCAAAAACATGCCTTTTATTTTTCTTACAATTTAAATTCCTAGATAAATGTATAGGATGTCAAATTCATGTAAATAGGCTAGTTTACATTTCCCGCACAATCGATGTAATAGCGTAGATTTACTTTCCGCACTTTACATTTCCGCACTTTAATTTCCAGCAAAATATAAACTGCGTGTATGTCAAAGATAAAATTGAACCGTTAGATCACTAACTTCAAAGATAAAATATCTGAATCCAATCACAATCACATTTGCACCTCTTCAGGTAATCCTTTTTCACAATCTTTCAAAATCAAAGTCAAAATTCTACTGTTTCGAGTACAAAATCGAACCTTGCTTTTATATCCGGTGAAAGGATAGATTTTTAAAGGAAATAGGATAAAGACCTTACAACTCAGGGTAGACCTCCTAGTTTGCTTGCTCAAATCAAAACAAACAAAATTCTCATACACTGTTGATTTTTCAAAACTTTCAAAAAAAGACAATACTTTGTATACATCCAAACACGGGTTATTACAAAGTTAACGTTCTTTTCAAAACATCTTTCGAAAGATAAACAAGCATTTTGTATACATCCACACACGGATCATTACAAAATTCAATTCACAAAAGTATTTGAAACCACATATGAGCAATTTCAGAGCAATTGAAAAGTGATCGAAAAACAAGTGAGCTAAGCAAACTTAAGAGCCCATGGATAACCATGGATACAAAGGGTGCTAACACCTTCCCTTTGTATAACCTACCCCCTTACCCAGAATTTCTTAAAGGTCTTTTTTCTGTTTCTTTTATAAACCTTTCCTTAATTGGATAAAATAAAAGGTCGGTGGCGACTCTGTGAATTTTCAAAAATGCGAAAGCATTAAGCGACAAAAAAGAGTCAGTTCACGTATCTCTACAGAACAGAGGTATGGCCCGGAATTAAAAATCGGAGGTCCACAGTCATCCTCAGCATTGAGTCAGCCTTCATCTTGGGCTTTAAACAAGAAGTCTCCACTAGATAATCTTTCTGCCATTCATATTAATAAAAACCCCTGGAAAGGGTTAGCCTCCAACATCTGTCTAAAATGTCAAAACCCCTGGAAAGGGTTAGCCTCCAACATCTGTCTAAAATGTCAAAATCCCTGGAAAGGGTTAGCTTCCACACATTCCTTCATTTCAATAAAAACCCCTGGAAAGGGTTAGCCTCCAAAGTCAATTAATAAATAATTTCATTCTCTTAGGAGATAATTTCCCCAAAAGAGTCAAAATCCCTGGAAAGGGTCAGCCTCCAAAAAACATGATAAAGTCAGTCTTTTAACAGACAAATTCACCAGCTGAGTCAAAATCCCTGGAAAGGGTTAGCTTCCAAAGAAAAACAGTCTTTTAATAAATAAAATCTCCTCAGTAGAGTCAAAACCAACAAAAACAGTTAGCCTCAACCTTGGGCTTCATACAAGGCACCCAAACAATAAAACTCCCCTGTCAAGAGTCAGCCTCAACCTTGGGCATTGTACAAGGCAGATAATAGAGTCTCCCCAGTGAGTTCTTCATCATTCAGTAGCCACAACCTTGGGCTTTGTACAAGGCAGATAAACCATATTTTTCATGTGTCAAAGATTCCTAACACTTAGGATCTTTCCCCATATAGTCATCCATACTTAATTCATTTAAGAGTCCGCCACAACCTTGGGCTTTGTACAAGGCAGAAAATAATGTTTTCCCTAGCAACAGTCAGCCACAACCTTGGGCTTTGTACAAGGCACACAAAATAGAGTCATTCATTCAATTATCCTCAACAGTTAGCCACAACCTTGGGCTTTGTACAAGGCACACAAATAGAGTCTCCCTAAGTAGAGTCAGCCTCAATTCTGGGCTTTGTACAGAACACAAAAATACCCTGTAATTAACCCCCAGTGGAGCCATCTCCCAGAGTCAATAATATTAATTAATCAATCAAAAGCCTCAAGCTTGGGCCTCATACAAGCCAGCTAAAGTCAAATCTTTTATACAGTAGATAGACATAGCTTATCTCTATAGAGAGATATTTTTACTACTCTACCACATTCAAACAAACAAACATTTCATTTCAATTTTAATCAAGTCTCCCATTTAGGATTTTGAAAGGCATGAGCTGGCAGTAAAACCCAGACATGTGGTAACTTTCCCTAATTTGGATGAGCATCCTTCTTTCATTTAAGAGGCATTTGACTGGTATACTTGCACATACACAAGTAAGGTCCCCCTCTTGAATGAAATGAATTCAGTTATTCTGTCACTCTTTAAATGTTTGTGGTAGAATAGTACAAATACCCCTCTGTAGAGATAATTTCATGTCTCTTTACTGTAAACAGAGATTTAATTCCAAGCTTCAACCTTGAGCTTCAAGCAAGGCACCAAAAATAATTAATTTCCCTAGTTAGTTCCCCGAACTACATTAAGCTCTGACTTCCACTAGGGATATGTAGGCATGAGGTTCACAAGGAATCTCAGCGAGCTAATAAAATACCAAAAATAGTCAGTTTGTCTGTCTGTCTGTCTTTTCAAATCAATTCAATTCCTTCTCCTAACACAAAGGAGAAACTTTCCCAATCATTAGCAATAAACACAAACACAATGACACAGAGAAGGTTCCTGTAGAGTACTACAGATATGTAGGGTGTTTAAACACTTCCCTATGTATAACCGACCCCCCGGACTCCAGAATTTCTAGTCTAGGTGAAATCCCCACACTTAGCAAACTCCTAGGGTTTAGTTGAGATCTTTTTTCCCCTTTCCTACTCGTAGGACAAATAAGAAAGTTCGTGTGATATCGTAGGAAGAACTGA
The DNA here is from genome assembly GCF_029867415.1 of Vicia villosa. Taxonomy (NCBI): domain Eukaryota; kingdom Viridiplantae; phylum Streptophyta; class Magnoliopsida; order Fabales; family Fabaceae; genus Vicia; species Vicia villosa. The sequence goes on from NC_081183.1 coordinate 137,895,474, forward strand.
AACAAAATTCATCCCACCACGGGCGCATTCTCCTTCCAAATTTCGCGTGAAGGGTTTAGCGTGCCGTCCTCCCAAGTGAAACGGGGAGGTAAAAGAAAACGACACCACAGGTGTGCATGCATAAAATTCTCATGGAAGATGATCACAAACCGGTAGTTCAACCCCAAAGGCGGCTCAATCCAGTGATGAAAGAAGTAGTCAGAAAAGAAGTTGTGAAATTATTAGATGCAAGGGTGATCTACCCCATATCTGATAGTGCTTGGGTGAGTCCGGTTCATATGGTACCAAAGAAGGGAGGAACGACAGTGATTAAGAATGAAAAAAATGAGTTGATCCCTACACGGACAATAACAGGGTGGAAAGTTTGCATCGATTACAGAAGATTGAATTTAGCTACAAGAAAGGATCACTTCCCGCTACCTTTCATTGACCAAATGTTGGAAAGGTTAGTAGAGCATGATTATTATTGTTTTCTCGATGGTTACTCGGGGTATAATCAGATTGCGGTTGCATCAGAAGATCAAGAGAAGACCGCCTTTACATGCCCGTTTGGTAGGGTATGAAGATTCCGGTGAAAAAGAAGATTCCACCCTAAAAACAATATTTTAAATGATGTAATAGAAAGGTTAAAAAAAAATTTAACTAGGTTAAATTTTTTTTTAACTAGTTAGTTGATTAAAAGGGGGTGACTTCTAGGGTGAGGGTTCAATTAAATCTCTCATCGGTGAAACCTTAAAAAAATGCCGTTAGATCAAATTGATGGACCATATTTACTTTTAAAATATAGAAAACAAATATATCTTCCACACACAATTTCACTCTATCTATTTATCTCTACAACTCATGCTTGTCGTTGATAGTCAAATAAACATGATAAAAACAACGTTTGCAAACACTTAATTAAAAAAGGGCATCGATAGGCAATTGATGGTGTTAGTTATATATCATCATGTTAATATATTCTACAATCTCATATATGAAAATACTGAAAATTGAAAACGTAAGATTCTTTAAAAATGGTACTGCAAATAGGTCTTCCTACCTTTGCAGATGGAAACCTTTGCAGATGGGAAGATAAATTGATAGAAAATTGGTAGACTCACTCTAAGAATTTATACGAATTAAGATTTATCCCAAAAGTTATTGATACATCATCTAACACAATTTTTTTCTTATTGCTTAACATAGTTATGATTAAAATAATAGATTTATTAGAACCATCTTTTTAACTGCTCTTCTTCTAAAAAAACCATTATCAACCCAACTCTTCCTATTTCTCTCCGTCTTCTTTATGTTATGCAATCGCAAATTGTTTGTTTTTTCAATAAATATCTAAGAATTTTGTTAAGTTTGAGAGAACAAATTAAAAAGAGATAAAAGTAGAATTGGTCCCTTTAGAATCAATTTTAGATGAATTGAGAGATAAAGGAGAAGAGAATAATGAAATTATCTGTGAAAAAAATACAATTATTTCCTACACTACTACATTTTTGGCCAACGGCCACACTAAAATTTTCCACAGCTCAAAAACTGTGGCCACATATATGATTTGGCCATGGTTATCAAAGCGTAGAATTATGTTATAAAATATTGAATCTGGAGTGTAAAACTGTGGCCTTTACTTCAATTGCCACGGTTATGTAACGATAGATATTTTAAGCCGCAATCAAAAAACCGCGACCTTATAATTTTTAGTTCAAACTGTGGCCAAAGCCCCAAAAAATACCCCTCCAAAAGTTCCCTCTTTTTTTTTTGTTTCCCTCTATCTTTTTATATTTTCTTTTCTATTTTTTAAATTGAAAAAAAGAAAAAAAATTGAAAGAACAAAAGCACTATCTGAATTGTAAAACACACCATGCTGAACAAAAACACGTACACGGTCTCTCTCACAAAACGATATGAAACCCAAATAAGAAGACCCTAACTCCATCTCCATCTCGCTCCGCTGCTGGTACCACCTTCATCTCTGCTTACAGGTTAGTTTCCTTTCAGCTGCATCTCCGCTTAACCTTCATCTCTGCTTCACCTTCATCTCACTAACCTCAATCATCTCACGAACCCTAACTCTCTTCATCTCACGAACCCTAACTCTCTTCATCTAACGAATCCTAACTCTCATCATCCCTTCATCCTTTTCCCAAATATTCTGTTGGTTTAGGTTTTATGTGTTTGTAATTCAATCTGTGATTCAATCTATTACACTATAACATTTTGTTTTGCAGTTAACCTATACATTTTGTTTTGCATGCAGTTTTGATTCCGTTGAACCAACAGAAGATTCTGTTGCAGTCGATTACCTGTGCTAATAAGGTAGGGTTTCATTTTTGCCCATATTGTTATAACTGTTAGATTTTTTTGTGGTGATTTTGTTGTTGTTGTGTTTGGTTATGTTTATGTGATGTTTATGTGATGTTAATGTGAACTGTTGTGTTTGTTATTGTTGTGTTTAGTTATTGAAATAGGTTTGAGTTATAAGAAAACTCTTAATTAGTTGATACTTTACAACACAAGCTTACAACCATTGATGTTTTGTTTAGAAGGTCTAGTGAATTTATCAATGAAATTATATGCATATTTACATCAAATCATCAGAGAATTAGTATATTTATTTCAAGTCATCAAAGAACTATAATGTAATAAATAGTGGCATTAGTTGGTGCTTTGCAGTTTTTGCTTTGCAACAGCTAGTCAGCCTATCCACGATTATGTTTTGGTCTGCTTTAGGCTACTCACACTGCCATTTCGGGCTGCTACGGCCTATCCTCAGAGTTGTTTCATTCTTCCGCGGGCATCAGCAGCTCTGTGGTATTGAGCGAATTGGTTGTCTGTTAAAATCGTGTAATAAATAGTGGCATTAGTTCGTGTTTCAAGTATATTAATAAATTTGAATAGGAATGATGTTGAGAGAACTAATGGAATTAGGATTCAAAATACATGCATGTATGGAGAACTTGTATTGAGTTTAAAGTGAGGTGATGACGTTATAAAGCGTTGGCTAAAATTTATATGGAATAGGGATGAGCATAATTACTGCTACATAGTGGAGTGAGTTTAGAGTGTATTGTTAACTTTTTCATCCATGCATCTTGTGTAATGTTCATGCTTGCATATGTTATTCATAGGACTAATATATGCGGTTTAGTCTTCATTTCTATTGCAGTATGATTTCGGAGAGTATGGTCAAGGTGGGTGTACTCTGTTGTTTATTTAAAAATAAACCTATAGAGCCAGACTAAATCAAGTCAAATTGCCTTTTATTTAAAATACTAGATAATGACTAAGTTCTAAATCAACCGGTGCAAAGCTCAAGAAAAATGTGATGTGTCTGCACTTCTTTATGCACTTCTTTCTCTGCTGAAGTGAATCTTGGAAAATTTGTAGTTGGTTCACATTGTTATCCATCTACGTTATGCTGATTAGTTCTATAATAAAACTTTTGTTGATATAGTCTTTAAAGTTTTCTTGAGATTATCTTGATTTTTCCATGATTATGTATATTTCATGTCATGCATGGTTCCCTACTTATCAAGCCTTTTTGTGTCATCTAATCAGTTTCCTTCAAGAAATTGCCTATTTGTTAGCTTACAATTTGCTAGCAAGTAAGCAGCAACTTTCTAAAGAGATGTATAATCCTATCATTTGTCCTGAAATATACTTTTAGTTTAATTAAATATCAGGAACTAAAAACAAAAACAAACTCCGATAATGAAAAATAAAACAGTAAGCAACGAGAAAGAAGAAAGGGACTCTGATATATGTTGTTGGAATAGTGTTGAGAACTTTGTTTTGTACTTCTTTTATATAACCTCTGAACTGGTTTACAACATTCAGCTCCTTTCCATTTTCCCCTTGTAAAGCCGTTAGTTTGTGGTGTTGCTTGGACCAAAAAATTTTCTGTGTTTACTGTGTGCAGGGATGATGTGAAGAAATTGCCAGATTTTGTGAACCGATTTGGTTCAGTTTTGGATTTATGGCTTTATGTATGAACATGGATTTTTTTTTTGTTTTGATGCAAGTTGTTTCTTTTCAATTGTGATATGCAGGGCTGATTTTTGGTTTAGTGTGAATGAGATTAGGCTGATTTTGTGAGCTCTTGTAGATGGTATGAACATGTTTGTGAATGTATGGCAGCTAGGGTAACTTGATTTTGGAAATGTTTATCATAGGAATTCTGCTTCTTGCGAATCTGTTGCACAATTTTGTTTGGAGTTTTCTTGTTATTGTATGTGTAGATGTAAGGTTGAGATTGATAATATGTAGGACTATTTATTGCTTGAATTCTAAATTGTTTGGAGTTAAATGTCTTTTTGGAACTGTCTTGGTTATTTTATATATGTATGCTGGACTGTTTTCTTTTTTGGTTTTGTTTAATGTGCAGTTGGTTTTGTGTGTTTTGTGAGTGACACTTTTTTTTCCTTTTCCTTACTACTTGCACTCAAATATGAAAAGTTCATATTAATCTTTTCCCTCCTAAGGCTATACTTATAGCCACTACATAAGGATAAAGTTAGTTACAACTATAAGAAAAAAAACCAATTCTGAGTTGTTTGAAGTTGATAGATTTTGTTAGGGTTATGTGATGTTTCTATTCTATTGTGAACAAATCGATACACTATAGTTCGAAGTGTTGTCGTATAGTGGTTATGGTTCGAAGTGTTGTCATTAATATCACTATGTTTTTTCTCGAAATCATACACCCTGTGATGATTCTGATGTGAATCTTGATTGTTATGTAGATATACATGTTGTTCTTCCCAGCGTCGTCACAAAATTACTGGAAGATTATATCCTCCCATGTAACAACACCTTTTTTATTTAATTTATGTATTCAGATTGATATGAATGTTAGTTCTTTTCTTAACTAATTAGTTCTAAATTAGGTATAATGTATAGACAATAATTCTTTCAATTAGGTATAATGTTAGTTCTTTTCATACCTCATTAGTCTTATGAAATGTTATATGTGAGTTTGTTTTTGTTTCTGAGAGTTAACAGTTACATGCTTTTGTAATATTTTTTCAATGACCTACACAAAATAAAATATCCCATTAGTATCATGATTTGTTAGGATAATAATAATAATATAGATATTACTAGTTGCTGTTATATTCTGTTGCATCTCTTGAAAATAAAAAACTACTCCCATATGAGAGAACATGTTTTGGTTCTGTTTTTGAAAATTAAAGTCATTGCAGAACATGTTTTGGTACTGTTAGTACATTTTTTTGTATGAATTCAGTTTTGAATGTGTTATGTGTTGTGTTTCAAATATTTAGATTATTAAGTGATGGACAAAGAATGGACTAAATTTTCGTGGTTTAGTCAAGAGTACATGAACGGTGTTACTCGATTTTTAGAATTTGCCTTCACTAATGGAAGACCTCAAGGAGATGAGCTTCTATGCCCTTGTGCTAAATGTAAAAATTTGTATTGGAAAACAAGGGATATTATTACGGATCACCTAATAGCCAAAGGTTTTCTAAAAGGTTATGACGTTTGGTTGCACCATGGGGAGAAACTACAAAGGTCTATGGAAATTGGTGGTGGTATGGAAGATCAAGAGGGATCACATGATGACATTCCTGGCTTGTTGCATAATATATATGGAGATAGGGCAGAAGCACACGCAGTTCATGAAGGTCCCAATGACGAGGCTAGAACGTTTTACAATTTGATTAAAGAGGCGGAACAAGAACTCTACCCTGGATGCAGAGACTTCTCTTCGTTATCATTCACGATTTGACTCTACTTGTTGAAATGTCTCCACGGCTGGAGCAATATGTCATTCACTGCCCTATTAGAATTGTTGAAAGAAGCAATGCCTGATTTGAACATTTCAGTATCATTTTACAAGACAAAAGCCATGATAAGTGGTTTAGGCCTTGATTATAAGAAGATAGATGCATGCCCAAACAATTGCATGCTATTTTGGAAGGAGCATGAAAAGGACAATTCTTGCACTATTTGTGAAGCTTCACAGTGGAAACAAAATGCTCCAACTGAAGGATGCGAGTCTAAGCAACCAAAAAATGACTATAGAGTTCTTGCAAAAGTTTCGAGGCACTTTCTATTGATTCCTAGACTACAAAGGTTGTTCATGAGTTCAAGGACAGCTGAGTCAATGAGATGGCATGAAGAAGAGCGCTCAAAGGATGGGAAATTGAGGCATCCTGCTGATGGTAAAGCGTGGAAGGACTTTGATGAGCTCCATCCAGATTTTTCTAGTGAGTCCCGCAATGTAAGACTTGGCTTAACGAGTGATGGGTTTAATCCATTTAGGACCATGAGCTTATCTCATAGTACATGGCCTGTCTTGATGATGGTATACAACACACCACCTTGGCTGTCCATGAAACCTGAATATACAATGTTGTCATTGTTGATTCCTGGACCAAAATCTCCAGGCAAAGATATCGATGTTTACCTCCAACCGCTGATAGAGGAGATAAAGGAGTTATGGGAATTCGGCATAGAGACATACGATTCTTCAATGAATCAAACTTTTCAAATGCGTGCAGCTCTTTTGTGGACATTTAGTGACTACCCTGCTTATGCTATGTTGTCGGGCTGGAGCACCAAAGGAAAATTTGTGTGTGCATGTTGTAAATCTAACACCAATTCGTTATACCTCAAACAGAGTCATAAGATGTGTTATATGGACCACCGTACCTTTTTACCAAGAACTCATTCTTGGAGAGACGATGTCAAATCATTTAACGGAGAAGAAGAACATAAGACTGCACCATCCATGTTAAACATGGCAGAAATTCTTGAACTCTTAAAAGATTTCAATAATGAATTCAGGAAGAAGAAAAAGAAGAAAGTTGATGGCCCGTGGAAGAAGAGGTCAATTTTTTTTAGTTTCCTTACTGGGCTCAAAATACATTGCGCCAAAATTTAGATGTAATGCACATTGAAAAAAAACATATTTGATAGTATTGTTGGAACTCTTTTGGACATCCTGGGGAAGACAAAAGATCATATTAAAGCCCATTATGATTTGCAGGAAATGGGAATTAGAGAAATACTTCATCCAAGGGAGATTGGTGGAGGATGTTCAGAGTTTGCAAAAGCATGTTTCTCACGAGAAGTCAATTTTTTGTGGAGTTATAAAGGCTGCCAAGTTACCAGATTGGACTGCATCAAATATTTCAAAATGTGTACAAGTTGTTGACAAAAAAATATCTGGTTACAAGAGCCATGATGCGCATTTCATGTTACATTATTTGTTGCAAATTGCCGTAAGAAGCACAATGCCCAAGGAGGTGGCAACCCCACTAATTCTTCTTGGTTCCTTTTTCCGCTCTCTATGTCAGAAAGTTATACAAGTGGAAGATTTAGATTACCTAGAAAATGAGATTGCAGAGATACTTTGTCAGTTGGAGATGATATTTCCTCCAAGTTTCTTTGACATAATGGTTCACTTGCCTATTCACCTGGTAAATGAAGTTAGATTGGGTGGTCCTGTTCAATTTCGATGGATGTATCCCACCGAAATATACTTGTGTAAACTTAAGAACTATGTCCGCAATAGAGCTTATCCTGAAGGTTCTATTGCCGAGGGGTATCTGGCTGAAGAAGCTATAACATTTTGCTCAAGGTATTTGCATAGCAATGTAGATACAAGGTTGAATAGGAAGAGTCGGAATTATGATGTTACTGATTTACTTGAAATAGATCTAGATGATTACTTTACAACTGCCGGTCGTCCTTTAGGAGGGGCAGGTGAACCCTTTCATCTTGATGTGAAATCAAAGGATGATGCCCATCGATACATCTTATTCAATTGCAATGAAGTTCAAATTTACATCAGGTAGTACAATAACTATTTGTCCTCCCATGTATTTATCTACTAATCCTAAGACTAGAGTTATGTTAACGTATAATTTGTTGACTTTTGTAGTGAGCATGAACAGAGTGTTAATTCAAACACTAACAAAAGGAAGTGGACCAAGGCCAAAAGTCAAAGTAAAGAATTTGGTGAATGGTTTAAAACTCGTGCCCAGAAAGATGATGTGCCATTACAACTTGAAAAACTTTCTAGAGGTCCTAATTTTGTTGCAAAGAGGTATCCAGGTTACGTCATTAATGGATATAGTTTCTATACTACAAAACGAGATACAAATCCCAAAACTCAAAATTCTGGCGTAACTTTAGTTTCACTAACTTCAGGTTTTGCTAGCTCCAAGGATGGAAATCCTAGGACAGAACCCATCACATATTATGGAGCCATTGTTGATATAATTGAGTTATACTGCTATGGAAATTTCAACTTTGTTTTGTTTAAGTGCGATTGGTTTGAGGTTGAAAAAGACAAATATGGACTTACTTGTGTGCGTTTCAATAAGAAAATTTATCAGAATGATCCGTTTGTGATACCTTCTCAAGTTCATCAATGTTACTATGTCCAAGAACCTTTTGATCCAAACCGCCATTATGCTCTGCAAAGGGTTCCACGGGATTTCTTTAACATTGCTGACCCGTCAAACTTACAAGCTGAAACACCTTCTAGTGGAGAAAATAGTGATGGTGATGGTGAATTAAATTGGGTTAGGGAAGACATACATGCAACAATAGCTGAAACACCTCATGAAATGAATGAAGCTGAAAGTGATGGATAGGATTTTGATTATGATGATACCCTATTTGAATTCATGGACTAATGTATATCATCAACAAATACATCTCTTTTCCATTTCTGGTGTAACTGATTGGATATGGCATTGAACAAATACATCTCTTTTCCATTTCTTTATTTGAATATTGTTAATGTTGTTAAATGTTAGCTTTGTCTATGAAATTCATACACGAAACTGCTTAACTTGTTGATTTGATTCAAGTTTTATAGACTTCATTGTATTTTTTTATGATTTAGAGTATATGTAGGTTTTAAGGAACATTCATTTGAAGTATACGCAGGGGATGCTTTTTTCTTTTTTATTTTCCATTTGAACTTTTCATGGATAGGTTTTATGAGCTATATTCATTATCTAAATCTTTATATCATTAGAATTAGAATTATAATCATTATATGTTTTCTTCACAATATACAACAATATTTTTAAATATTGAAATAGAAATATGTTTGGTTCCAATAGACTAGATTTGTGTAACTAAATGTATGTATGACTTTATCTTCATGTCCATGTGAATTTAATTAAAATTGTATACAAAACTTGCTTTTCATATTACAGCAGTAGTCATTCGATACAGAAGATGTCGGTAATAGAGATTAAGTGTGCTAACTAATTTCAAAAAAGCTTAAAATAACTTTTTTCACTTTAAGAAACTGTTAACAAACAATAAGTAGTCTGGTACCAGTAGCCCAATGAGTGTCAAGAGGTGATGACATAGATTGACTTGTCTACTGAGTTTGAAATTGCTTAACATGGGGGTTGGATCCCCATTAGCATAACTCATTTTTGCTCTAGATAGTAATGCTTTGTTGTACTTTGAATGAGTTAGCAACAATAATCCATTGGTTTGAGATTTGATTCTAGAACCTACATGACGCCCCAATTGAGGTATTGCATTCAGACACCTCACCTTGGCTATTATAGAAATGAGACATGGACATTTAAGGCTCTTTCCTTCTAGCTACAAGATAATTTATGAGTGATATGATTTTTCAATTGCTTAGGAAAACCTATTTTTTCAAAGTTATTCCTATTGTTATGTTTTTTGCAATGTTAACAGGAAAATGAAGGAGGTTTCAAACTTGCAAAAGAAGACGACTGCCGCACAAAAGGGTGAACAAGTTACCGCCAATTTTCGGTTGCCTCTATTTAAGTCCAGTGTTGAATTGGCTAAGAAGTATGATATCAAATGTGAGATGGTAAATAATAACCGTGAAGAACCTAGTAAAGTATGCATCTGTCCTCCTTTTGTGCCTGCATCTAGGGAACTTTTCAACTTATCTAAGTTTGAAATTGCTGATTCAAGGATTGATAGTTCGGCCGATGTGTTGTATCAAACCAAAATGAGGACAAGACAGACAACTCCCAGAAAAGTAGGGGCTGAATTTACTGAATTTACTGAAAATACTGAAAATTGAAAACGTAAGATTCTTTAAAAATGGTACTGCAAATAGGTCTTCCTACCTTTGCAGATGGAAACCTTTGCAGATAGGAAGATAAATTGATAGAAAATTGGTAGACTCACTCTAAGAATTTATACGAATTAAGATTTATCCCAAAAGTTATTGATACATCATCCAACACAATTTTTTTCTTTTTGCTTAACATAGTTATGATTAAAATAATAGATTTATTAGAACCATCTTTTTAACTGCTCTTCTTTTCCAAAAAAACCATTATCAACCCAACTCTTCCTATTTCTCTCCGTCTTCTTTATGTTATGCAATCGCAAATTGTTTGTTTTTTCAATAAATATCTAAGAATTTTGTTAAGTTTGAGAGAACAAATTAAAAAGAGATAAAAGTAGAATTGGTCCCTTTAGAATCAATTTTAGATGAATTGGAGAGATAATGGAGAAGAGAATAATGAAATTATCTGTGAAAAAAATACAATTATTTCCTACACTACTACATTTTTGGCCAACGGCCACACTAAAATTTTCCACAGCTCAAAAACTGTGGCCACATATATGATTTGGCCATGGTTATCAAAGCGTAGAATTATGTTATAAAATATTGAATCCGGAGTGTAAAACTGTGGCCTTTACTTCAATTGCCACGGTTATGTAACGATAGATATTTTAAGCCGCAATCAAAAAACCGCGGCCTTATAATTTTTAGTTCAAACTGTGGCCAAAGCCCCAAAAAATACCCCTCCAAAAGTTCCCTCTTTTTTTTTTGTTTCCCTCTATCTTTTTATATTTTCTTTTCTATTTTTTAAATTGAAAAAAAGGAAAAAAATTGAAAGAACAAAAGCACTATATGAATTGTAAAACACACCATGCTGAACAAAAACACGTACACGGTCTCTCTCACAAAACGATATGAAACCCAAATAAGAAGACCCTAACTCCATCTCCATCTCGCTGCGCTGCTGGTACCACCTTCATCTCTGCTTACAGGTTAGTTTCCTTTCAGCTGCATCTCTGCTTAACCTTCATCTCTGCTTCACCTTCATCTCACTAACCTCAATCATCTCACGAACCCTAACTCTTTTCATCTCACGAACCCTAACTCTCTTAATCTAACGAATCCTAACTCTCATCATCCCTTCATCCTTTTCCCAAATATTCTGTTGGTTTAGGTTTTATGTGTTTGTAATTCAATCTTTGATTCAATCTATTACACTATAACATTTTGTTTTGCAGTTAACCTATACATTTTGTTTTGCATGCAGTTTTGATTCCGTTGAACCAACAGAAGATTCTGTTGCAGTCGATTACCTGTGCTAATAAGGTCGGGTTTCATTTTTGCCCATATTGTTATAACTGTTAGATTTTGTTGTGGTGATTTTGTTGTTGTTGTGTTTGGTTATGTTTATGTGATGTTTATGTGATGTTTATGTGAACTGTTGTGTTTGTTATTGTTGTGTTTAGTTATTGAAATAGGTTTGAGTTATAAGAAAACTCTTAATTAGTTGATACTTTACAACACAAGCTTACAACCATTGATGTTTTGTTTAGAAGGTCTAGTGAATTTATCAATGAAATTATATGCATATTTACATCAAATCATCAGAGAATTAGTATATTTATTTCAAGTCATCAAAGAACTATAATGTAATAAATAGTGGCATTAGTTGGTGCTTTGCAGTTTTTGCTTTGCAACAGCCAGTCAGCCTATCCACGATTATGTTTTGGTCTGCTTTAGGCTACTCACACTGCCATTTCGGGCTGCTACGGCCTATCCTCAGAGTTGTTTCATTCTTTCGCGGGCATCAGCAGCTCTTTGGTATTGAGCGAATTGGTTGTCTGTTAAAATCGTGTACTAAATAGTGGCATTAGTTCGTGTTTCAAGTATATTAATAAATTTGAATAGGAATGATGTTGAGAGAACTAATGGAATTAGGATTCAAAATACATGCATGTATGGAGAACTTGTATTGAGTTTAAAGTGAGGTGATGACGTTATAAAGCGTTGGCTAAAATTTATATGGAATAGGGATGAGCATAATTACTGCTACATAGTGGAGTGAGTTTAGAGTGTATTGTTAACTTTTTCATCCATGCATCTTGTGTAATGTTCATGCTTGCATATGTTATTCATAGGACTAATATATGCGGTTTAGTCTTCATTTCTATTGCAGTATGATTTCGGAGAGTATGGTCAAGGTGGGTGTACTCTGTTGTTTATTTAAAAATAAACCTATAGAGCCAGACTAAATCAAGTCAAATTGCCTTTTATTTAAAATACTAGATAATGACTAAGTTCTAAATCAACCGGTGCAAAGCTCAAGAAAAATGTGATGTGTCTGCACTTCTTTATGCACTTCTTTCTCTGCTGAAGTGAATCTTGGAAAATTTGTAGTTGGTTCACATTGTTATCCATCTACGTTATGCTGATTAGTTCTATAATAAAACTTTTGTTGATATAGTCTTTAAAGTTTTCTTGAGATTATCTTGATTTTTCCATGATTATGTATATTTCATGTCATGCATGGTTCCCTACTTATCAAGCCTTTTTGTGTCATCTAATCAGTTTCCTTCAAGAAATTGCCTATTTGTTAGCTTACAATTTGCTAGCAAGTAAGCAGCAACTTTCTAAAGAGATGTATAATCCTATCATTTGTCCTGAAATATACTTTTAGTTTAATTAAATATCAGGAACTAAAAACAAAAACAAACTCCGATAATGAAAAATAAAACAGTAAGCAACGAGAAAGAAGAAAGGGACTCTGATATATGTTGTTGGAATAGTGTTGAGAACTTTGTTTTGTACTTCTTTTATATAACCTCTGAACTGGTTTACAACATTCAGCTCCTTTCCATTTTCCCCTTGTAAAGCCGTTAGTTTGTGGTGTTGCTTGGACCAAAAAATTTTCTGTGTTTACTGTGTGCAGGGATGATGTGAAGAAATTGCCAGATTTTGTGAACCGATTTGGTTCAGTTTTGGATTTATGGCTTTATGTATGAACATGGATTTTTTTTTGTTTTGATGCAAGTTGTTTCTTTTCAATTGTGATATGCAGGGCTGATTTTTGGTTTAGTGTGAATGAGATTAGGCTGATTTTGTGAGCTCTTGTAGATGGTATGAACATGTTTGTGAATGTATGGCAGCTAGGGTAACTTGATTTTGGAAATGTTTATCATAGGAATTCTGCTTCTTGCGAATCTGTTGCACAATTTTGTTTGGAGTTTTCTTGTTATTGTATGTGTAGATGTAAGGCTGAGATTGATAATATGTAGGACTATTTATTGCTTGAATTCTAAATTGTTTGGAGTTAAATGTCTTTTTGGAACTGTCTTGGTTATTTTATATATGTATGCTGGACTGTTTTCTTTTTTGGTTTTGTTTAATGTGCAGTTGGTTTTGTGTGTTTTGTGAGTGACACTTTTTTTTCCTTTTCCTTACTACTTGCACTCAAATATGAAAAGTTCATATTAATCTTTTCCCTCCTAAGGCTATACTTATAGCCACTACATAAGGATAAAGTTAGTTACAACTATAAGAAAAAAAACCAATTCTGAGTTGTTTGAAGTTGATAGATTTTGTTAGGGTTATGTGATGTTTCTATTCTATTGTGAACAAATCGATACACTATAGTTCGAAGTGTTGTCGTATAGTGGTTATGGTTCGAAGTGTTGTCATTAATATCACTATGTTTTTTCTCGAAATCATACACCCTGTGATGATTCTGATGTGAATCTTGATTGTTATGTAGATATACATGTTGTTCTTCCCAGCGTCGTCACAAAATTACTGGAAGATTATATCCTCCCATGTAACAACACCTTTTTTATTTAATTTATGTATTCAGATTGATATGAATGTTAGTTCTTTTCTTAACTAATTAGTTCTAAATTAGGTATAATGTATAGACAATAATTCTTTCAATTAGGTATAATGTGAAGGATAGAAAAACACTTAGAAAGGGGGGGGGGTTTGAATAAGTGTAGCTTTAAAAACTTGACAGATAAAAATAAATTGCACAGTTATTTTTATCCTGGTTCGTTGTTAACTAAACTACTCCAGTCCACCCCCGCAGAGATGATTTACCTCAACTGAGGATTTAATCCACTAATCGCACGGATTACAATGGTTTTCCACTTAGTCAGCAACTAAGTCTTCCAGAGTCTTCTGATCACACACTGATCACTCCAGGAACAACTGCTTAGATACCCTCTAAGACTTTTCTAGAGTATACTGATCCACACGATCACTCTAGTTACAACCTGCTTAGATAACCTCTAAGACTTCCTAGAGTATTCTGATCCACACGATCACTCTAGTTCCTTACAACTTAATGTAATCAATTCTAAGAGTATTACAAATGCTTCTTAAAAGCTATAATCACAAACTGTGATATTTCTCTTAACGTTTAAGCTTAATCTCACTAATATATTACAACAGCAATGTAGTGAGCTTTGATGAAGATGAAGATTCTGAGCTTTGATTTGAACAGCGTTTCAGCAAGTTGATATTCACAGAAATAGGTGTAGAATTGGTTAACCTTGCTTCTCATCAGAACTTCATATTTATAGGCGTTGGAGAAGATGACCGTTGAGTGCATTTAATGCTTTGCGTGTTCCGTACAGCATCGCATTTAATGTTATACGCTTTTGTCAACTACCTCGAGCCTTGTTCACGCTGTGTCTACTGACGTAGCCTTTAATAGCTTTTAACGTTCCTTTTGTCAGTCAGCGTAGCTTGCCACTTGTACTTCCTTCTGATCTGATGTTTGTGAATACAACGTTTGAATATCATCAGAGTCAAACAGCTTGGTGCAAAGCATCTTCTGATCTTCTGACCTTGAAGTGCTTCTGAGCGTGATACCATCAGAACTTCAGTGCTTCTGCTCTCTTGTTCTTCTGATGCTTCCATAGACCCATGTTCTGATTCTGCTTCGACCATCTTCTGATGTCTTGCCAGACCATGTTCTGATGTTGCATGCTGAACCCTTTGAGACAAAGCTTCTGAGCGCTGAATTATGCGTACTCTTTATATATTTCCTGAAAAGGAAATTGCATTGGATTAGAGTACCATATTATCTTAAGCAAAATTCATATTATTGTTATCATCAAAACTAAGATAATTGATCAGAACAAATCTTGTTCTAACAATCTCCCCCTTTTTGATGATGACAAAAACATTTATAAATGATATGAATTTGCGATCAGAAAGAACAGACGGCAAAAGACAAATTACACAGCTATAGCATAAGCATATGAATATGTCTCCCCCTGAGATTAACAATCTCCCCCTGAGATAAATAATCTCCCCCTGAAATAAATACTCGAAGAACTTTAATAAAAGACTTCCCTGATTATTTCGGTAGAGACGATCATATAAGCTTCTTGTCTTCAGAGAATTCATAGCTTCTGACTTCTGCTTCCATTGGACAACTTCAGAACTTAGAATTTCTTTAGATCCTTAGAACACTCACAGCTTCTGATTCCTGCTTCCATCTAGGACAGCTTCAGAACTTGAATTTCTTTGATCTTCTGAACATTCACAGCTTCTGACTTCTGCTTCCATCTAGGACAGCTTCAGAACTTGAATTTCTTTGATCTTCTGAACATTCACAGCTTCTGATTTCTGCTTCCATCTAGGACAGCTTCAGAACTTGAGTTTTCTGGATCTTTAGAACATTCACAGCTTCTGATTTCTGCTTCCCTCGGATAGCTTCAGAGCTTTGAATTTCTACCAACATCACTTCATGCTAGATTTGTATCAGAACATTGTTGAATGTACCAGAGCATCATCTGAGCATCTCTACATCCTGAAATGTTACAGAACAAAAACTAAACGACAAAAGTCAGCATGAACGAGTCAGAACATAAAATGTATATTAGAACACATGATATGTATCAGAGCCATATAGGCTAAAATAATGTATCAGAGCAAATAGAATTTTGTCAGATCAAATAGACAAATATGGATCAAATTCTATTATCAGTGCTTCTGATTCATTCTTCTTTCTTGCTTCTGATTTCTGAAGCTTGACAGCACTCAGCTTGCTTCAGTTTCCATGAGTGCTTCTTTTTACAGAAGAACACTTCTTATGGTTTTGCTTCTTGTGTTTGCTTTGAAGATTCTCTTCACTTCTTTATACCTGCAAAACACTTAAACCATATAGAACTTGCAGTTCTTGTTAGTAAATGTGTGGGAGCTTTACCCAGCAACTGATAGATTAATCAAATCATTTATCATTTATCTTCTCCCCCTTTTTGTCATATCATCAAAAAAAAAAAAAGATTCAGAGACAAACAAAACGAAACAAATGATGGATAGCATTTAATGTTACGTGACATGAGGAGAGATAATAAAGACAAATGAGGTGACTAGCACAGTTACCTATGGTCGGCGTCCCTTCAACTGCACGCGCGCTTATCCATGAACAGTAACGACAGGTTTACCATCCCGAGATAAAACGTTACAGCTGTTTTGCTTTAACAGAGGTTCTGAATCAACTTAGACAATGAAACGTTAGTAGTAACCGAATCATAATTTCTAAAAGATTTCAATCAGAACTTCTGATTTAAAAAGAAATCCACATTTATTTCAGAAGATACTCATACGTAAGAACTTCTCATCTTCTCATTCTGGGCATAAATCCATACTGATGTTCTTCAGAATGAACTTAAACCTATCTTCAGCCAGGGGTTTTGTAAAGATATCAGCCCATTGATGGTCTGTATCCACAAAGTTTAAAGATATAACACCCTTCTGAACATAGTCCCTTATGAAATGATGTTTAATCTCAATATGTTTAGCTTTTGAATGAAGAATAGGATTCTTAGATAAACATATAGCAGAAGTATTATCACAGAATATAGGAATGTTACTCTCAAATATCTGATAATCTTCTAGCTGACTCTTCATCCAGAGCATCTGTGTACTGCAACCAGCAGCAGCGACATATTCTGCTTCTGTTGTTGATAGAGCAATAGTTGCTTGCTTCTTGCTATACCAGGAGATCAAATGACTTCCAAGAAATTGGCAACTTCCCGAAGTACTCTTTCTTTCAATTCTGTCTCCAGCATAGTCAGCATCGCAGAATCCTACTAAGTTGTATTCTTTAGATTTTCTGTAAACTAAGCCAACATTAGTAGTACCTTTCAGATACCTTAGAATTCTCTTAACAGCAGTTAAATGAGATTCTCTAGGATCTGATTGGAATCTAGCACACAAACAAACACTGAACAGAATGTCAGGTCTAGAAGCAGTCAGATATAGAAGAGATCCAATCATACCTCTGTATAACTTCTGATCTACCTTCTTACTTACCTCATCCTTACCTAGGATGCATGTTGGATGCATAGGAGTTTTGGCTTCTTTGTAGTCTAGAAGATTAAACTTCTTCAGAAGTTCCTTCACATACTTGGTTTGGTGAACATACGTTCCTTCTGATGTTTGATTTATTTGTATTCCAAGGAAATACTTGAGTTCTCCCATCATGCTCATTTCAAACTCAGCCTGCATAGACTCAGCAAACTCCTTTCCAAGTGTAGCATTAGATGTTCCAAAAATAATATCATCTACATATATTTGACAAATTAAAATATCCCTTTTAAAGGTTTTACAAAAGAGAGTAGTGTCCACTTTTCCTCTAGTGAAACCATTATCCAGAAGGAAAGAACTTAAGCGTTCATACCAAGCTCTGGGAGCTTGTTTCAATCCATATAACGATTTCTTTAATTTAAAAACATGATTAGGAGAAATAGAGTCTTCAAAACCAGGAGGTTGATGGACATAAACTTCTTCATCTATATAACCATTTAAGAAGGCACTCTTAACATCCATTTGATAGAGAGTGATGTTATGTTGAGTGGCAAATGAAATTAATAGACGGATAGATTCTAACCTGGCCACTGGTGCAAAGGTTTCTGTATAGTCAATCCCTTCTTGCTGACTATAACCCTGAGCCACCAGTCTGGCTTTGTTCCTTACCACTTCACCTTTCTCACTGAGCTTGTTTCTGAAGACCCATTTTGTACCAATTATATTGAATCCATCTGGTCTAGGAACAAGATCCCAAACATCATTCCTTGTAAACTGATTCAGTTCTTCTTGCATAGCAATTATCCAGTCTGGATCTTCTAGAGCATGATCAACAGAAGTTGGCTCGATCAAAGATACAAGACCTAATTGACAGTCTGCATTGTTCTTAAGGAATGCTCTTGTTCTGATTGGATCATCCTTCTTTCCAAGAATGACATCTTCTGAATGACCAGAGATGTGTCTGGATGATCTTCTGACAGATGGTTCTTCAGATATGCTTAGATTCTCCAGAGAAGCTGATACTTGATCTTCAGATTCTTTGCTTCTGAGAAGCTCTGCTTCTGATGCGTTGCTTCTTGGCTCAACAACTTCTGATATATCAATATCACAATCTGCAAAATTATCAAACTGCTTTGATTTTTCAGAACCAAGCTTATCATCAAACCTGATATTGATTGATTCTTCTACAATCAATGTTTCAGTATTGTATACTCTGTAGCCTTTTGAGCGTTCAGAATATCCAAGAAGGAAACATTTTTGAGCTTTGGAATCAAACTTACCAAGATGATCTTTAGTGTTCAGAATAAAACATACACATCCAAAAGGATGGAAATATGAAATGTTGGGCTTTCTATTCTTCCACAATTCATAAGGAGTCTTATTTAGAATAGGTCTGATAGAGATTCTATTCTGAATATAGCATGCAGTGTTTATTGCTTCTGCCCAGAAATGCTTAGCCATATTGGTTTCATTGATCATGGTTCTGGCCATTTCTTGCAGAGTCCTATTCTTTCGTTCTACAACTCCATTTTGCTGTGGAGTTCTAGGACAAGAGAAATCATGGGCAATACCATTTTCTTTGAAGAATTCTTCAAAGGATCTGTTCTCAAATTCACCACCATGATCACTTCTGACCTTTATGATTTTACACTCTTTTTCAGATTGAATCTGAATGCAGAAATCAAAGAACACTGAATGAGACTCATCCTTGTGTTTCAAGAATTTTACCCATGTCCAGCGGCTATAATCATCTACGATGACTAATCCATATTTCTTCCCTCTGACAGATGCTGTTTTGACTGGGCCAAACAGATCAATGTGCAAGAGTTCTAATGGCCTTGAGGTAGAAACAACATTCTTGGACTTGAATGCAGGTTTGGAGAACTTGCCCTTCTGACATGCTTCACAAAGAGCATCTGATTTGAATTTCAGATTAGGGAGTCCTCTGACAAGATTCAGTTTGTTAATCTGAGAAATCTTTCTCAAACTAGCATGACCTAATCTTCTGTGCCAGACCCACTGCTCTTCAGAAACAGACATAAGACAAGTCACCTTCTGACTCATAAGATCTTGCAGATCTGTCTTATAAATGTTGTTCTTCCTCTTGCCTGTAAATAGGATTGAGCCATCCTTCTGATTTACAGCCTTGCAAGACTCTTGATTAAAGATTATATCATAACCATTGTCACTCAATTGACTGATAGATAAGAGGTTATGTGTTAATCCTTCTACAAGAAGTACATTAGAAATGGAAGGAGAGTTACCAGACTTTATAGTTCCAGAGCCAATTATCTTGCCCTTCTGATCTCCTCCAAACTTGACTTCCCCTCCAGACTTAAGCACCAGGTCTTGGAACATAGACCTTCTTCCTGTCATATGTCGTGAGCATCCAGAGTCCAGGTACCATGACATGTTGTGCTTTGTCCATTTTGCAGTCAAGGATATCTGCAATAGGAATAATCTTATCCTTAGGTACCCACATCTTTTTGGGTCCTTTCTTGTTAGATTTTCTCAAGTTCTGATTGAACTTGGGTTTAACATTGTAAGCAATAGGAGGAACAGCATGATAATTTTTAATGTGAGTTTCATGATATTTCCTAGGTTGTGTCACATGCTTCTTAGTGTGTGTTATGTGAAAACTTTGAGCATGTGAAGTGTGCCTAATATCATGGGAGTGGCCATACTTGAACTGATCATACAATGGCTTGTATGTGAATTTCATTTCATCAACAGGTTCAAGTTTGTATGGGGTTTCACCCTCAAAACCAATGCCGACTCTTTTGTTTCCAGACACAGCATATATCATAGAAGCTAGCTGACTTCTGCCAATACTTCTAGATAAGAACTTCCTGAAACTTAAATCATATTCTTTCAGAATATGGTTTAGACTGGGAGTGGATTTTTCTGAATCAGAAGGAGATCCAACATTGTTGGATAATTTTAAAAGTTTTTCTTTTAATTCAGAATTCTCCAACTCAAGCTTCTTTGTTTCAAATTCAAATAGCTTTTTCAGCTTTTTGTATTTGAGACTGATCTGAGACTTGAGTTCCAGAAGTTCAGTTAGACCAGAAACTAACTCATCTCTAGTAAGTTCAGAAAATACCTCTTCAGAATCTGATTCTGATGTAGATTCTGATTCGTCATCTTCTGTCGCCATCAGCGCACAGTTAGCCTGCTCATCTTCAGAGTCTGAATCATCTTCTGACTCATCCCAGGTTGCCATAAGACCTTTCTTCTTATGAAACTTCTTCTTGGGATTTTCATTCTGAAGTTTTGGACATTCATTCTTGAAGTGTCCAGGCTCATTGCATTCATAGCACATGACCTTCTTCTTGTCAAATCTTCTTTCATCAGAAGATTCTCCACGTTCAAATTTCTTTGAACTTCTGAAGCCTCTGAACTTCCTTTGCTTGGTCTTCCAGAGTTGATTTAGCCTTCTGGAGATCAAGGACAGTTCATCTTCTTCTTCAGATTCTGATTCTTCAGGATCTTCTTCTCTAGCCTGAAAAGCGTTAGTGCATTTCTTGATATTGGATTTTAATGCAATAGACTTACCTTTCTTTTGAGGCTCATTTGCGTCCAGCTCTATTTCATGACTTCTCAAGGCACTGATAAGCTCTTCCAGAGAAACTTCATTCAGATTCTTTGCAATCTTGAATGCAGTCACCATAGGACCCCATCTTCTGGGTAAGCTTCTGATGATCTTCTTTACGTGATCAGCCTTGGTGTATCCCTTGTCAAGAACTCTCAATCCAGCAGTAAGAGTTTGAAATCTTGAAAACATCTTTTCAATGTCTTCATCATCCTCCATCTTGAAGGCTTCATACTTCTGGATTAAAGCTAGAGCTTTAGTCTCCTTGACTTGAGCATTTCCTTCATGAGTCATTTTCAAGGACTCATATATGTCATAGGCCGTTTCCCTGTTAGATATCTTCTCATACTCAGCATGAGAGATAGCATTCAGCAAAACAGTTCTGCATTTATGATGATTCCTGAAAAGCTTTTTCTGATCATCATTCATTTCTTGCCTTGTCAGCTTTACGCCACTGGCATTTACTGGATGTTTGTAACCATCCATCAGAAGATCCCATAGATCACCATCTAGACCAAGAAAGTAACTTTCCAGTTTATCTTTCCAGTATTCAAAGTTTTCACCATCAAATACCGGCGGTCTAGTATAACCATTGTTACCGTTGTATTGCTCAGCAGAGCCAGATGTAGATGCAGGTGTAGACTTTTCACTTTCATCAACCATCTTTTACTGAAGCGTTTTTCTCTTCCTGAATCTTTTCTAAACACGGTTAAGTGCTTGCACCTTAGAACCGGCGCTCTGATGCCAATTGAAGGATAGAAAAACACTTAGAAAGGGGGGGGGGGGTTTGAATAAGTGTAGCTTTAAAAACTTGACAGATAAAAATAAATTGCACAGTTATTTTTATCCTGGTTCGTTGTTAACTAAACTACTCCAGTCCACCCCCGCAGAGATGATTTACCTCAACTGAGGATTTAATCCACTAATCGCACGGATTACAATGGTTTTCCACTTAGTCAGCAACTAAGTCTTCCAGAGTCTTCTGATCACACACTGATCACTCCAGGAACAACTGCTTAGATACCCTCTAAGACTTTTCTAGAGTATACTGATCCACACGATCACTCTAGTTACAACCTGCTTAGATAACCTCTAAGACTTCCTAGAGTATTCTGATCCACACGATCACTCTAGTTCCTTACAACTTAATGTAATCAATTCTAAGAGTATTACAAATGCTTCTTAAAAGCTATAATCACAAACTGTGATATTTCTCTTAACGTTTAAGCTTAATCTCACTAATATATTACAACAGCAATGTAGTGAGCTTTGATGAAGATGAAGATTCTGAGCTTTGATTTGAACAGCGTTTCAGCAAGTTGATATTCACAGAAATAGGTGTAGAATTGGTTAACCTTGCTTCTCATCAGAACTTCATATTTATAGGCGTTGGAGAAGATGACCGTTGAGTGCATTTAATGCTTTGCGTGTTCCGTACAGCATCGCATTTAATGTTATACGCTTTTGTCAACTACCTCGAGCCTTGTTCACGCTGTGTCTACTGACGTAGCCTTTAATAGCTTTTAACGTTCCTTTTGTCAGTCAGCGTAGCTTGCCACTTGTACTTCCTTCTGATCTGATGTTTGTGAATACAACGTTTGAATATCATCAGAGTCAAACAGCTTGGTGCAAAGCATCTTCTGATCTTCTGACCTTGAAGTGCTTCTGAGCGTGATACCATCAGAACTTCAGTGCTTCTGCTCTCTTGTTCTTCTGATGCTTCCATAGACCCATGTTCTGATTCTGCTTCGACCATCTTCTGATGTCTTGCCAGACCATGTTCTGATGTTGCATGCTGAACCCTTTGAGACAAAGCTTCTGAGCGCTGAATTATGCGTACTCTTTATATATTTCCTGAAAAGGAAATTGCATTGGATTAGAGTACCATATTATCTTAAGCAAAATTCATATTATTGTTATCATCAAAACTAAGATAATTGATCAGAACAAATCTTGTTCTAACATAATGTTAGTTCTTTTCATACCTCATTAGTCTTATGAAATGTTATATGTGAGTTTGTTTTTGTTTCTGAGAGTTAACAGTTACATGCTTTTGTAATATTTTTTCAATGACCTACACAAAATAAAATATCCCATTAGTATCATGATTTGTTAGGATAATAATAATAATATAGATATTACTAGTTGCTGTTATATTCTGTTGCATCTCTTGAAAATAAAAAACTACTCCCATATGAGAGAACATGTTTTGGTTCTGTTTTTGAAAATTAAAGTCATTGCAGAACATGTTTTGGTACTGTTAGTACATTTTTTTTGTATGAATTCAGTTTTGAATGTGTTATGTGTTGTGTTTCAAATATTTAGATTATTAAGTGATGGACAAAGAGTGGACTAAATTTTCGTGGTTTAGTCAAGAGTACATGAACGGTGTTACTCGATTTTTAGAATTTTCCTTCACTAATGGAAGACCTCAAGGAGATGAGCTTCTATGCCCTTGTGCTAAATGTAAAAATTTGTATTGGAAAACAAGGGATATTATTACGGATCACCTAATAGCCAAAGGTTTTCTAAAAGGTTATGACGTTTGGTTGCACCATGGGGAGAAACTACAAAGGTCTATGGAAATTGGTGGTGGTATGGAAGATCAAGAGGGATCACATGATGACATTCTTGGCTTGTTGCATTATATATATGGAGATAGGGCAGAAGCACACGCAGTTCATGAAGGTCCCAATGACGAGGCTAGAACGTTTTACAATTTGATTAAAGAGGCGGAACAAGAACTCTACCCTGGATGCAAAGACTTCTCTTCGTTATCATTCACGATTTGACTCTACTTGTTGAAATGTCTCCACGGCTGGAGCAATACGTCATTCACTGCCCTATTAGAATTGTTGAAAGAAGCAATGCCTGATTTGAACATTTCAGTATCATTTTACAAGACAAAAGCAATGATAAGTGGTTTAGGCCTTGATTAGAAGAAGATAGATGCATGCCCAAACAATTGCATGCTATTTTGGAAGGAGCATGAAAAGGACAATTCTTGCACTATTTGTGAAGCTTCACAGTGGAAACAAAATGCTCCAATTGAAGGATGCGAGTCTGAGCAACCAAAAAATGACTATAGAGTTCTTGCAAAAGTTTTGAGGCACTTTCCATTGATTCCTAGACTACAAAGGTTGTTCATGTGTTCAAGGACAGCTGAGTCAATGAGATGGCATGAAGAAGAGCGCTCAAAGGATGGGAAATTGAGGCATCCTGCTGATGGTAAAGCGTGGAAGGACTTTGATGAGCTCCATCCAGATTTTTCTAGTGAGTCCCGCAATGTAAGACTTGGCTTAACGAGTGATGGGTTTAATCCATTTAGGACCATGAGCTTATCTCATAGTACATGGCCTGTCTTGATGATGGTATATAACACACCACCTTGGTTGTCCATGAAACCTGAATATACAATGTTGTCATTGTTGATTCCTGGACCAAAATCTCCAGGCAAAGATATCGATGTTTACCTCCAACCACTGATAGAGGAGATAAAGGAGTTATGGGAATTCGGCATAGAGACATACGATTCTTCAATGAATCAAACTTTTCAAATGCGTGCAGCTCTTTTGTGGACATTTAGTGACTACCCTGCTTATGCTATGTTGTCGGGCTGGAGCACCAAAGGAAAATTTGTGTGTGCATGTTGTAAATCTAACACCAATTCGTTATACCTCAAACACAGTCATAAGATGTGTTATATGGACCACCGTACCTTTTTACCAAGAACTCATTCTTGGAGAGACGATGTCAAATCATTTAATGGAGAAGAAGAACATAAGACTGCACCATCCATGTTAAACATGGCAGAAATTCTTGAACTCTTAAAAGATTTCAATAATGAATTCAGGAAAAAGAAAAAGAAGAAAGTTAATGGCCCGTGGAAGAAGAGGTCAATTTTTTTTAGTTTCCTTACTGGGCTCAAAATACATTGCGCCAAAATTTAGATGTAATGCACATTGAAAAAAACATATTGATAGTATTGTTGGAACTCTTTTGGACATCCTGGGGAAGACAAAAGATCATATTAAAGCCCATTATGATTTGCAGGAAATGGGAATTAGAGAAATACTTCATCCAAGGGAGATTGGTGGAGGACGTTCAGAGTTTGCAAAAGCATGTTTCTCAATGACTCCGCACGAGAAGTCAATTTTTTGTGGAGTTATAAAGGCTGCCAAGTTACCAGATTGGACTGCATCAAATATTTCAAAATGTGTACAAGTTGCTGACAAAAAAATATCTGGTTACAAGAGCCATGATGCGCATTTCATGTTACATTATTTGTTGCAAATTGTAGTAAGAAGCACAATGCCCAAGGAGGTGGCAACCCCACTAATTCTTCTTGGTTCCTTTTTCCGCTCTCTATGTCAGAAAGTTATACAAGTGGAAGATTTAGATTACCTAGAAGATGAGATTGCAAAGATACTTTGTCAGTTGGAGATGATATTTCCTCCAAGTTTCTTTGAAATAATGGTTCACTTGCCTATTCACCTGGTAAATGAAGTTAGATTGGGTGGTCCTGTTCAATTTCGATGGATGTATCCCACCGAAAGATACTTGTGTAAACTTAAGAACTATGTCCGCAATAGAGCTTATCCTAAAGGTTCTATTGCCGAGGGGTATCTGGCTGAAGAAGCTATAACATTTTGCTCAAGGTATTTGCATAGCAATGTAGATACAAGGTTGAATAGGAAGAGTCGGAATTATGATGTTACTGATTTACTTGAAATAGATCTAGATGATTACTTTACAACTGCTGGTCGTCCTTTAGGAGGGGCAGGTGAACCCTTTCATCTTGATGTGAAATCAAAGGATGATGCCCATCGATACATCTTATTCAATTGCAATGAAGTTCAAATTTACATCAGGTAGTACAATAACTATTTGTCCTCCCATGTATTTATCTACTAATCCTAAGACTAGAGTTATGTTAACGTATAATTTGTTGACTTTTGTAGTGAGCATGAACGGAGTGTTAATTCAAACACTAACAAAAGGAAGTGGACCAAGGCCAAAAGTCAAAGTAAAGAATTTGGTGAATGGTTTAAAACTCGTGCCCAGAAAGATGATGTGCCATTACAACTTGAAAAACTTTCTAGAGGACCTAATTTTGTTGCAAAGAGGTATCCAGGTTACGTCATTAATGGATATAGTTTCTATACTACAAAACGAGATACAAACCCCAAAACTCAAAATTCTGGCGTAACTTTAGTTTCACTAACTTCAAGTTTTGCTAGCTCCAAGGATGGAAATCCTAGGACAGAACCCATCACATATTATGGAGCCATTGTTGATATAATTGAGTTATACTACTATGGAAATTTCAACTTTGTTTTGTTTAAGTGCGATTGGTTTGAGGTTGAAAAAGACAAATATGGACTTACTTGTGTGCGTTTCAATAAGAAAATTTATCAGAATGATCCGTTTGTGATACCTTCTCAAGCTCATCAATGTTACTATGTCCAAGAACCTTTTGATCCAAACCGCCATTATGCTCTGCAAAGAGTTCCACGGGATTTCTTTAACATTGCTGACCCGTCTAACTTACAAGCTGAAACACCTTCTAGTGGAGAAAATAGTGATGGTGATGGTGAATTAAATTGGGTTAGGGAAGACATACATGCAACAATAGTTGAAACACCTCATGAAATGAATGAAGCTGAAAGTGATGGATAGGATTTTGATTATGATGATACCCTATTTGAATTCATGGACTAATGTATATCATCAACAAATACATCTCTTTTCCATTTCTGGTGTAACTGATTGGATATGGCATTGAACAAATACATCTCTTTTCCATTTCTTTATTTGAATATTGTTAATGTTGTTAATTGTTAGCTTTGTCTTTGAAATTCATACACGAAACTGCTTAACTTGTTGATTTGATTCAAGTTTTATAGACTTCATTGTATTTTTTTATGATTTAGAGTATATGCAGGTTTTAAGGAACATTCATTTGAAGTATACGCAGGGGATGTTTTTTTCTTTTTTATTTTCTATTTGAACTTTTCATGGATTGGTTTTATGAGTTGTATTCATTATCTAAATCTTAATATCATTAGAATTAGAATTATAATCATTATATGTTTTCTTCACAATATACAACAATATTTTTAAATATTGAAATATAAATATGTTTGGTTCCAATAGACTAGATTTGTGTAACAAAATGTATGTATGACTTTATCTTCATGTCCATGTGAATTTAATTAAAATTGTATACAAAACTTGCTTTTCTTATTACAGCAGTAGTCATTCGATACAGAAGATGTCGGTAATAGAGATTAAGTGTGCTAACTAATTTCAAAAAAGCTTAAAATAACTTTTTTCACTTTAAGAAACTGTTAACAAACAATAAGTAGTCTGGTACCAGTAGCCCAATGAGTGTCAAGAGGTGATGACATAGATTGACATGTCTACTGAGTTTGAAATTGCTTAACATGGGGGTTGGATCCCCATTATCATAACTCATTTTTGCTCTAGATAGTAATGCTTTGTTGTACTTTGAATGAGTTAGTAACAATAATCCATTGGTTTGAGATTTGATTCTAGAACCTACATAACGCCCCAATTGAGGTATTGCATTCAGACACCTCACCTTGGCTGTTATAGCAATGAGACATGGACATTTAAGGCTCTTTCCTTCTAGCTACAAGATAATTTATGAGTGATATGATTTTTCAATTGCTTAGGAAAACCTATTTTTTCAAAGTTATTCCTATTGTTATGTTTTTTGCAATGTTAACAGGAAAATGAAGAAGGTTTCAAACTTGCAAAAGAAGACGACTGTCGCACAAAAGGGTGAACAAGTTACCGCCAATTTTCGGTTGCCTCTATTTAAGTCCAGTGTTGAATTGGCTAAGAAGTATGATATCAAATGTGAGATGGTATATAATAACCGTGAAGAACCTAGTAAAGTATGCATCTGTCCTCCTTTTGTGCCTGCATCTAGGGAACTTTTCAACTTATCTAAGTTTGAAATTGCTGATTCAAGGATTGATATAGTTCGGCCGATGTGTTGTATCAAACCAAAATGAGGACAAGACAGACAACTCCCAGAAAAGTAGGGGCTGAATTTACTGATTCAAGGACCAGGCAGCAAGTAATTCCCAAAACAGGGCCTGAAGTTGCTTCAAGGACCAGGCAGCAACTTACTAAAAAAACAGGGCCTGTGTAGCAACCTGCCCTAAAATTTAAATTTCTAGAGTCGCCACCTATTCTGAAGGGCGAATAGGAAACCCTACGCAGTTTAGAGATCGGGATAAGATACTATATTCAGGTCGAGGGAAGGTGTTAGGCACCCTCAACCCTTTCCTAAAGGTTAACATTGCAAAGATAAGGGTTATGGCAAAACATAAAGAAAGATGACAGACAGTTAATGGGGTTAAAAAGTCTAATTATATGAACATGATTAGAGTTTGGAAGGGGGACTCGCCTTGTTGCCAAGTGCCTAGGTACCTCCTTATGGAGGATCAGAGTCTACGTAGTTCGGGGACAGGGTTGTACGCCTTAGAATTGAATTTGATTGTATTTGAAGTTGTTTTGAAATGCAAATGTTCGAAGGTATTTTGAATTACCTTATCGCAGTTGTGAACATCGCAGTGTTGAAAAACTGTAGTATCGTGGTTTAGTGTTTTTTTTAGATTTAGGCATACAACCCTGGTTTTAATTTGTACCATTAATCGCGATGATCAATAGGTCTGATCACCATAATTAACAGATTAATAAAAGCATTGCTAATTATTCTAATCGATTGGTTCGATTATCACCGTTAGCAAATTGATGTGTTTTAATAGTTAATTATTGATTTTATCGTTATCCCTCATAATCGATTGATTCGATTACAAATAATAACGAGTTTTAAAAGGTATGCTAATCATCGTAACCAATAGATTTGGTTAAAACCATTTAGCAAATAAATATTATTTAAATTTAATATTTTAATTATTGAGTAATTATTTGATTGTTACCCACCGCGATCAATTGATTTAATCGAAGCGAATAAAATTCTAAATTGCTTGGCTAAATACCCAAGCCGGTTGGAAAACCCTAATCCTAATACTTTGGCCACTGGCCAATGGAATTGGGCGAACCCTAATATCTTATTAAGGGTTTTTATGTTTTTTTATAATTATAATCAAAATTAATTAAATAAATTAACTCGAAAAAATCGAGGAAAATAACCGGGAGAATAGTCGGGAATTAATCCTAATATTAATAGTCCTAATCCTAATTATATTAATTGATTAAACTAAAAATATTAATTAATATATATATATATAATCTAAACAATTAAATAATAAAATAGAAAATTATATATAAAAAAACCTGGGATTTGATTCAGTGTTGTAGCGTCTGAAAATTCCATGGTAGTCTTCTATCCTTGTGTGTGTCAGATCTGAATTGGAGGAAATCTGAGGCTGTGATGTGAGAGTGTATGGTGAGCCCCCCTGGATGGCATGCGTAGGATCTGCAAGTGATTCCTAACATAGAAAAATTCACAAAATAATCTTGCACGAGACGAGGATCGAACCGTCCCCCTCGCGCTTAAGACCAAAGGCACTAACCACTGAAACACTTTGCTTTTGTTGTCAACATAATATACCAATTAATTTATATAAGAAATAATTTAATCAAAAACCCTTTTTAAAAACTGCACGCGCGGGCTGTAGCCATCTTCTTTGTTTTAGCTTTCTGAAACAACACAAAAAACTCTATGGCAACGTTTTTGGTGCATGGCCATAGACCTGCAAATTCCAATTTCATCACTCAATGCAAATAAATCCCAATTAATTATCCAAATATACTAAACGACACCCTCTGAATGCGATGGAACTGTTAATTCTGGCTAATTTTGCTTCTATGGAAAAATCCCAATTTCAAGCTTTTAAACCCCAACAATGGTGGATTCTTCATTCTGTAATCAAACTTCAATTAACCTATGCCAAAAGCTTCATAACATCATCAATAACACATATATGCTACCAAATTATATTAACTACGCATGAATACTCAAAATCGAAGCAAACTAAATTTCAACAAACCGTGGCTCCGGGAGCGTCATTCTGCACGCGGCCATCGAAGGGGATGAGTCCATTCGCTTCAGAATCCTTCCCAGATCGCGTTAGAATTACTGTAACCAATCGAAACCCTGCAACCACGAAATCGAAGTTCAATTTTTCTTGGATTTTTTAGAATCCGGCCATGGCCCTTGGAGGCCGACCCCAAAACCCCCCTTGCATCTGGTATTGTTGTCTTATATATGGGCATTGTATTAGGGTAACAAACTTGCAAGAAATCCAATATAATCTTGTTCTTTGATGGTGGAGAATTTGATTGAGAATTTTTATCAAATCTTTCCAAAATTGCTTTTTTCTTGCCTTTGAAGCTTGTGCACGAGTTTGGATTTAATCATAATGATATCATCATGATATTTTCATCACATAATAGACCTAAAATCAAATATTTGACTTTCCATTAATTATCTTAATTAAATTCAATTTAAAAATGAATTAAAATCAAATTTAATTTAAATAGATAATAACATGGCATGGGATTGGGCCAAGGGGCTTATAACAATATTAGAATCAAGTTTGGATCAAAGAAATAAGGGCCCATTTAGAGAATTTTCAAAGTTAGTCAATATCTCCTTCATGCATTCCTTCAAACTTTGCCAACTTTAACAAAACATAACTCCTTCAATATTTGTCATATGAATATGTTCTAGGACTTTTTGGAAAGCTCAAAGAGTCCTCTAAATGACCTTTTTGGTTTCATCTCCATTGAATATTCCATGCTCAAGTTATGAGCTTTGACCCAAAAGGTGTTTTTGTTGACTTTTTCGAGGACCTGTAATGTATTGGACCGTTTCTCTCAAATGAAGCATTTCTGGACTTGGCTTGTGAGAGACAAAGTTGTAGAGAATTAAATTTCCTTCAAAATAGGCTTTGGTTGGGAAATTTTTGAGACTCCATGTGGAAGTTATGGCTAGTTAAAGTTGCGTTGACTTTCTCCTATAAAAACTCTAATTTGAACCTTTGTATTCGTTCATTTCTGAGTTTTTATTAGTGGATCATGATCAACCTTTGATCAAATGATGGATATAACTTGGTATTGACCAAAAATCTTGAAGTTTGACTGTGTTTTGACTATAGTTGACTTTTAGGTCAATATAGTCGATTATTGATTATCTGAGCCATTGAGTGGGAAATCCTTGGGATTGAAGTTTGACAATTGACATGGAGATCCTTTGAGACATATGAGATACCTTCAGGTTCATGTGAGACCTTGCATATTCACAATCCTTTGATAAAATAAAACCCTAATTTTGGAGATTTTTGATTAGGAGAGAGTGAGCTGAATAAGCCTTTGAACCTCGAGCCATTGAAGATGCATAGAGGAGGGCAAATTTTGGGGTATGACAGCTGCCCCTGTTCAATCTTCTTAAACCTGAAGAGTCAGATAGACACGCCTGCCTATCGTGATCTATAGGTAGAAGATGATTGAACACTGAAATGCCCTGAAATTTGCACTTATCGGGAAGGATATTTTGCGGGAGATGGGCTTAAAGATGCCACCCAAGGTAAATACCATTTTTTGGCATATGAAGCAAATACTTTCTGGAAGAAACTAGATGCTTTGATTGTAGCATAGCCTAAAAAGGCAACCTGAATTTCATGTAATGTTATGATGCATGTAATGCATGATGCAATGAGCTTCTCAAAATAAATGAGAGAGATGTATATGCATTATGTATGAATGAAGTAAGTTAGTTGAATGATGCGTGATTGTTAGTATGTTAGTTGAAAGTAGTAACTCTGGAAAAGAAAAATAACCTTGCTTGTTGGTGAAGTTTTGAAGAAGATCACTGCCAAGGGACTAACGCGATAAACCCAATTGAAGTATTGTTTGAGAAGCCTTGTGATCTGGGAAGATAAATCCCTATTCGCAAAGAGACGTAGCTTCAGAACTCGGTGTCATATCACTGCCAAACGGACTAACGTGATAAGACGTAACGCGATGGTTACGATTTAGGTTTGAAATTGAGGGTGCCATTATCACTGCCAAGGGACTAACGTGATAAGACGTAACGCAATAGGTTACGATTTGGATTGAAATTGAAGGTGCCATTATCACTGCCAAGGGACTAACGTGATAAGACGTAACGCAAGGGTTACGATTTAGTTTGAAATTGCCATTATCACTGCCGTGATAAGACGTAACGCGAGGGTTATGATTTAGTTTGAAATTGCCATTATCACTGTCGTGATAAGACGTAACGCGAGAGTTACGATTTAGTTTGAAATTGCCATTATCACTGCCGTGATAAGACGTAACGCGAGGGTTACGATTTAGTTTGAAATTGTCATTATCACTGTCGTGATAAGACGTAACGCGAGGGTTACGATTTAGTTTGAAATTGCCATTATCACTGCCGTGATAAGACGTAACGCGAGGGTTACGATTTAGTTTGAAATTGCCATTATCACTGCCGTGATAAGACGTAACGCGAGGGTTACGATTTAGTTTGAAATTGCCATTATCACTGTCGTGATAAGACGTAACGCGAGGGTTACGATTTAGTTTGAAATTGCCATTATCACTGCCGTGATAAGACGTAACACGAGGGTTACGATTTAGTTTGAAATTGCCATTATCACTGTCGTGATAAGACGTAACGCGAGGGTTACGATTTAGTTTGAAATTGCCATTATCACTGCCGTGATAAGACGTAACGCGAGGGTTACGATTTGGTTTGAAATTGAAATAGAAATTGAAATTGGATTGAAATAGGATTTGAAATGGGAATTGGAATAGGATTTGAAATGGGATTTGGATTTTGATGTAATAGTCAGACGGGAATCGACTACCAAACGAGAATTGGATTTGATGGTTTTCCAGGATGAGAACTGGACTTTGTAAGGATTTGGATTTGTAAATGAAAATTGGGCCTTTATAGTATATGAATGTACCAGATAATATGCATGGTTTGATGTTGGAGTGGAGCGACATGGTTAATGCATGACAATGATTTATGATGACTTGGATGTTTTGGCGTGTGGGATGATGCTTATGCTCATGCTTATGTTAATTGATGTAATGAGTGGAACGAAATAATGTCTTCTATAAGACTTCCTAAAAAAGGTTTCCGGAATGGAAGTGAACATCTGTCTTGAAGGTCTACCTAAAAAGGTTTTCAACAGAGAAAAGAGGAATGTCTTAAGGGTGACTACCTGAAAAGGCTGGAAGAAATGTCTTAAAGGACTACCTAAAAAGGTTCTTGGAAAGGATAATAGATGTCTTAGAAAAGACTACTTAGGAAGGTTCATAGAATGTCTTAAAGAAGACTACCTGAAGGGATTCCTGAAAAGGATGCCAAATTGTTTGAAAAAGACTACCTGAAAAGGTACTTAGAACAAGAATGTCTCGAAGAAGACTACCTGAAAAGGCACTTAGGAAAGGAATGTCTTGAAGAAGACTACCTGAAAAGGTACTTAGAAAAAGAAATATCTTGAAGAAGACTGGTGAAAAGGTTATTGGAAATGAAGATGATTGTCTTAAAGAAGACTACCTAGAAATGTTCTTAGAATGTCTTAAAGAAGACTACCTGAAGAGGTTCCTGAAAGGAGGATAAATGTCTTGAAAAGACTACCTAAAAAGGTTCCTAGAAAGGATTGTAGGATTTGTCTTAAAGAAGGCTACCTGAAAAGGTTCTTAGAAAGAGAATGTCTTAAAGAAGACTGCCTAAAAAGGGTTCTTGGAATGTCTTAAAGAAGACTACCTGAAGAGGTTCTTAGGAAAGAATGTCTTAAAGAAGACTACCTAAAAAGGTTATCGGAAATGATCATAGGATTTGTCCTAAAGAAGACTACCTAAAAAGGTGTGGTGTAATGTATCAGCCATTGTATGTAATGCATGAGTTATATGTACTTGATGGTACTCGAATGATATGTTGTTGATAACCAAAGCGTATGTGAAATGTTGTGAGGTTGTTGGATAAGGTAGGGTGTGATGCTAGCGCGATTTCCCAATACATGTTTTGTTCGAATTTTGAAGATCGTAGTTAGGAGGAAGATTTGTTCGAAGCTGCAGAGTATGAAAGTGTCTTTTGTTGTGCTCTTTATGGATTTAGTATCTATTGCCCCATTATTTTAGTGGGAGAAGATGCTTATGAGGGAAATGCCCCAGGAAATAACCTTGTCATATGCTTCGACGTTTAGATTGAAGGGTATGCCCTTGACTTACCAGATATGGAGGGTTACTCATGGTGTTCTATCCTTTTGAATTTGAATTCTTCCCATGTTTGACATGCCCCTGATTGAAATTGCTTCGAGATGTGACCCAGGTCGATTGGACCTTAGGAAGAATGCCCCTGGTTAATAGGATGTTTGGTTGTATGCCCCTGTTTAGGAAAACCCTCTGGTTGTGGTTTCCCCATTCAAGAGTCTTTATCAGAAATGATCACCTTTGTGCTAAGTGTATATTCGTAGACAGTGTTGTACCCTTTGAGAAGTAACTTCAATGCAATGCAAATGCAAGTTTTGAAATCGAAGTTCGTTATGAATTAAGATTGAAGGATTAGAAATGAATGCTTGAAGAAGCGTAGTGATTAGAAATAGTGTTAACAAACTTTTAGAGTCAGTATAACAAATCCTGCTTAATATGCTTTCATAGTTAACCTTGCCTCAATTAGGACTTTTGAATGTTGTATCTTGGCTTGGTTCGTGGTTTAAGAAATAATGGATATAAGGCTCAAAATTTATTTAGCCCACCCCTTTCTCCTTGATGTTCTCCAAGTCCTAAAATTCGCTTAATCCAATAGATGTGATTTGTTTGCAAGAGAATCATTTTTTGTTTCGATGTTGAGCAGAAGCCTTAGTAGAGATCCAAGCATTGGCTGAGAAGCTTTGCTGATTTAGCAATCACAAGATTATCCTTTGTATTTAGCCTTTGTTTTGTTTTATCCCTTATTTTTGCATGAACCAATACCTTTGAATTTGATCCATCGGGATGCCCTTAATTTTGCCTAAGTCATTTGGTTTTCTTTCATGGAATTTTCCATTTTGACTTAGCGGGCGCTTTCTTCTTTTTTTTTTTTAATACTCCTTTGGAAGTATTGATCCTTGGATATTGAATATTGTGACTGCCATGTTGATTTGGATTTGCAAGCTTTGACTTTGATATGTCCTCGATCTTGGATGATGTATTGAGGAAGGGAATTGTTGTGAATGTTATCTCCATTACTTCCTCAATCTTGGATGAATGCGAGGAAGAAGATACGCTTGAACCTTTGCTTTACTTGATCCTTTGCTTGAACCTTTGCTTGGATTGACTGATTCTCTTGACAACCAAAATACACCATTTAATTAATCGAAATCTACCCTGCCCCTGGTTAAAATCAAGGTTTATTTGAAAAGTAGAAACAAGCTCCAACTCCTGGCTCGAGGGGGTGACGAGGGATTAACATCCTTATATCTCCACTGTTTGGGAATTGAAACAATGCCTGTACATCCTCGGCTCGGTCTTACCTTGAAAGCATATATTTAGCTGGACTTAGTTATTTGTATTCGTCATTCTCCCTCAAGTTTGTTAATGATTGGGAGTGATAATTTGAAATGGAAATTCGTAGTAATGCAAAAGCGGGGCGAGAGAATTGATTTCAAAACATGCATAATTATTTTATTGAATTACTATTCGAAAGGCACAACGTTTTACATCGAATAGCATTTTGCGATCGTAGGAATTACAACTAGAAAGATAAACCT
The DNA here is from genome assembly GCF_029867415.1 of Vicia villosa. Taxonomy (NCBI): domain Eukaryota; kingdom Viridiplantae; phylum Streptophyta; class Magnoliopsida; order Fabales; family Fabaceae; genus Vicia; species Vicia villosa. Next base: position 137,931,193 of record NC_081183.1, read on the forward strand.
ATTAATCCTAAGGGCAATCTCCTTTGTGAGTCTGTTGACCTTGCTTTACTCCTTAGTTCCTAGACTTGTAGAAGTAAAAGGGTAATCTCGAATTCTCCTTGGGCACATCAAACCTGTCGGGGATAATTGTAAGCGGCGGGTTTTTGTCGTATCGGAACTTCATGAGTTTCTTTTGACTGAACCTCTTTTTCCTTTCTTCTTCTAAGGATAGCACCACACCATTTGCAGCCTTCAAAGTTTGTAGATTGATAGAAAAACCTATGGCCTTTTTGCCCCTTGGTGGGGAGTTAACATATGTCTCCTTTACTCCATCGTAGTGATGCATTTTTGTTCAGGGCATTGCCCCAGTTGGACTGACCCTTGCCCCCGGGTTATCGTAGAGCATCCTTGTAAGTTTGATATGTTCTAAGATGAACCCCTTTATGACTAGATACATCTTGAGTGTATCTATGAGGGAACTCTTTAATGAACTAATCCTTGCTCGATGACAACCTTTATTGTATTTATAATCCTGTTATGACAAGGCATGGACATGCGGCTGGCATGGCGAAAGGCATCCCTTTTTTTGTTTCTTAGTAAGACTAAGATCCTCCTTAATAATTTATCCTCCTTTCTCCATAGTCTACGATCCTTTGATTTTCTTCGGGAATTTTGGGAAACCGGATAGCGCGGTAAGTGTAGATGCGGGTGAAGATAGAAATGCAAATGTAGATGCAAATGTATGACTGCACGAAAATGCGAATGCATGGATATGCGGGACTCCTTGTATTATAACTCCGTGTATGCAATGCAGACGTGTGACACGTAATCCTAGGGATAGCCTTAGAGGTGACATTAGACCCTATTGAAATTCTTGCGAGATAGACGTTATGACATGCCAATGGAAATCCCTTAGATTCGGGAGTATGTAGAAGGTAGCGGTTGGTGACCGTTCAAGACAGTCACCAAGTCTCATGGTCATCGAGAGGCCGTTCGACGTGTACCAATTAAGTTGTCTCTCGTGGGAAGGTTCTCTATGCGGAACACAACCTATCTAAGGACGATATTTAACGCAGTGAAATCCCTAAAGGCTAGGGACGAAATATGCACAGATGGAAATCCAAAACCCTACCAGTTAGAGGGTACGCAGGAATAAATACAGGGTGACCGTTCAAGGCAGTCATTAGATCTCATGGCCATCGAGAGGCCAATTGACATGCGTAAATGGAAATGTCCTTTGTGGGAAGGACACGTAGTTGTAAGATATAAGAAGGAACATCCCTACAGGCTAGGGAGTACTTAGATGTAATCACGGGGTAACCGTTCAAGACAGTCACTCGGTCTCATGGCCATTGAGAGGCCAATCGACGTGTGTAAACGAAGATGTCCTTCGTAGGAAGGACGCGTAGTTGTAAAAATACAAGGATATAAGAATAAAATCCCTACAGGCTAGGGAGGGCATAGATGGTGATGTCTTTCGTGGGAAAGACATGGTCTTAGAAATCACAGTCCCTACAGGCTAGGGGCTACGTAGTGTTAGACGCTGGCCTAAGGATCTAGAGGGGGGGTGAATAGATCCAACACAGTTTTTCCGGGATTTTTACAGACTATAGCGAAAGCGGTTCTGAATCGACTTGCGTCTATTCCGGACCGCTATTGCAAAGGGTTATATGTGTTACAAAACCACAAGATATTCGAAATTCCAGATAAGGAGATATGCTATCGAATCAATACGTGTCACAACTGAATATCAATTAACTTCTAGATTGACAAACTTTGATTTACAATGCAGTAAGGTGGATTAAGCAAATAGACAAACACTTGGTGACAATATTCAAATTGATGCTAATTCAAGATGTGGTGAATTGTGATGTTTATGCAGAACTTTTAATTCACAATTTTAACACTTGAATCATTGATCAATTTAGCAATTATACCAATTATGAGCAGAATAAAAAGGAAAAGATAAAAGCGATAAGAACACGATATTTGTTTAGGCAGTTCGTCGACCGTCCTCGCTACGACTACGTCTGCCCCCAATTCCAAATTGAAATTGGGTAATCTTTCATTAATGTTGAAAGTAGTATATACAAAGAAGATAACAAAGCGATAAACGATAAACCAATTATGTCGATCCTTTGAATCTTCTTCCCCCTTAATCTTGTGCCAGATCAAGGTTATCCAAGAGCTTCACTTTGATTCCCTTTTGCAGTGTCTTGATTCCTTGAACTCCCCGTTCCTCAATCGTTACACTCAGCCGAATCCTCAATGAACGCCTCTTGATAAAAACCCCCAAGAACCACCCGTCGTGGAGGACAAAACCCGCAGATTTTATTCACCAACAAGCCCCACAAACCTTCACCCACTAGGAATCTTCAATTCCGTTCCATGGACGTTATCGAACTCATCACTAACCCGCAACGCAAGAATGATTATGTGTAATTGTGTTGGAGATGATGAAGAACGAAGATGAGAAGCGTTTGTGTATCTTTCAGTCGTTGGTGTTTTTTGAATAATTACCCTTGCACAATATATATGATTGCATAACAGTTAGAACCAAGAAAAACTGATTTTTGAACTTTCTTGATTAGTTAGGTCGACCACTTGTAGTGCTTAGGTCGACCTAACAGAGCTTGCAGAATTTTGCTCCCAGTTAGGTCGACCTGGTGAAGGAGTAGGTCGACCAGAATCCTCTTCTGATGCATTCTGGGGACATTTTCACAGATTAGGTCGACCTAGTTGATGTGTAGGTCGACCTAACAGGCTGGTATGTAGAATTCATCAATTTAGGTCGACCTAAATGATGTGTGAGTCGACCTAGCAGGGGTATATGAATTTTTCTCCATTTTAGGTCGACCTGGGTTGATGGTAGGTCGACCTAACTGCTGTTTTTCTGCATTCTTCTTGTTTTGCTTGTGTTGAGACAACCTATAAACATATAAACATAATGGGTTGACCTATGAGTGATCAATGCTTGCTTTTCTTTGGGTTTTCTGCTTCTGTCTTGTTGTTTGAATGCTTATTTGAGTTTGCCATGAATCAAAAACATCTTTGAGTGTAATCTTGTATTCACATACTCCCCCTTTTTGATGATGGCAAACCATTCGTCTAAGCTTTGGTAGTAAGTGATAAAGACTCAGCTCCCCCGTACATCCAGCATCTATCTTCTCACCAAGGCAATCTTCTCAATAAAGCTCCCCCGTGCATCCAGCATCTATCTCCCC
>NC_081183.1:137934495-138043650 GCF_029867415.1 Vicia villosa
TTATCCTATTCAAAACATAACATGCTGTACTAATCGCGTCAGCCCAGAAATACTTTGGTAGATTACCCTCATTCAGCATTGTTCTTGCCAGCTCCTCTAGAACTCGATTTTTACGTTCAACTACTCCGTTTTGTTGAGGTGTTCTAGGAGCTGAAAAGTTATGCTCAATTCCATGTTTATCACAGTATTTTTCAAAAAGAATGTTTTCAAACTCTCCACCGTGATCACTTCGAATTGCAACTATTTTGTTGTTCATTTTATTTTGACATAATCTTGCAAATTGTGTAAAAGCTGGAAAAGTTTGATCCTTACTAGGTAAAAAGATTGTCCAACAAAATCTCGAGTAATCATCGACAATGACAAAACCATAGGTGTTTCCACCTATGCTTTTAGTCCTTGAAGGGCCAAAGAGATCCATGTGAAGTAGTTCAAGAGGGCGTGATGTTGAAACCACGTTCTTTGATTTAAAAGAGATTTTTGTTTGCTTTCCCTTTTGACAAGCATCACATAGATGATCTTTTGAAAACTTCATTTTGGGTAAGCCGATTACTAAATCTTTTGAGACAACTTTATTTAGTAAGTCAAAATTTATGTGGGCGAGACGTCTATGCCAAAGCCATGAGTCATCGCCTAGAGCAACTAGACATTTGGTACTAGACTTAGATACCTCATCCAAGTTTAGCATGTAGATGTTGTTTACTCTTAAGCCTTTAAACATAATGTCTCTTTTCTTAGTATGTTCTATTGTGCATCCAAAATTTGTAAACATTACTTTAAAATCTTTGTCGCACAATTGACTTATACTTAAAAGATTATGTTTAAGACCTTCTACTAGCAGCACATCAGTTATAGTAGTGGTAGAAGGGTTACCTACACTTCCTTTACCAAGTATGGCTCCCCGATTGTTATCTCCATAGGTGACATACCCCTTTTTCTTTGCTTGAAACTCAACGAAAAGAGATAGGTCTCCAGTCATGTGTCTTGAACATCCGCTATCAAGGAACCACAACCTTTCGGCAATGTCAAGACACTTTTCAGCTTTCTTTTTCTTGTTTTGATGAGCCATGAAACATAGGTTTGCTGATTCTTCTTCATCGCTTGACGAGCTTTCACTAGATGAATCACTTTCCCATGCTATGTAAGCTCTTTTAGATTTGTTATGACCTTTGCTTTGGTTCTTCTCCTTTTCTTTCTTAAGGTATGGACAATCCGGTTTGTAGTGACCGGCTTTCCCACAATTAAAGCAAAGACCTTTGATCTTTCCTTTGTTGTCGTCATCTTGTTTGAACATGTTTGATTGCTTTCTATAGTTGATCAATCCTTTGTCGGAATGTTTTGCTCCATTTTTCTTTAGATATTTGTTGTATCTTCGCACAAACAGTCCCATTTCCTCATCATCGGAGTCTTCGTCATCACTTGTGTCACTATCCTTTGGCTCTCGTCTTGAGGTCTTGGAGCTCGAAGCTTTTAGAGCTATTGACTTCTTCTCTACCTCTTTCTCCATGTTCTTTTCTTTCTTTGTCCTCTTCTCATGCATGTCAAGGCATTTAAGATGCTGTTCATGTTCCTCTAGTTTACCAAAGAGAGTGGTAATGTCTAAAGTGTTGAGATCATTTGCTTCCTTAATTGCTGTAACTTTGGGTTGCCATTCCCTGTTCAAACACCTTAAGATTTTGTTAGTAGCAACTGCATTGGAAACAGGTCTATCAAGAGAATTTAATCGATTTTTCAGGTGAACGAATCTTTTCTGCATGCTTTCGATGGTTTCACCATCTTCCATGTGGAAAAGTTCGAACTCTTGAGTTAACGTATTGATCCTAGCTAGTTTGACATCATCCGTTCCCTCGTGGGCAACTTGCAATGTGTCCCACATAGCTTTAGCTGATCTACAATGGGAAACGCGATAGTATTCATCAACTCCTAGAGCTGAGATTAGAATGTTTCTCGCTTTCCAATCGTATGCATATTTCTTTTCATCTTCAGCATTCCAAGTGTCTTCTGGTTTTGGAACAACTGCACCAGCTGCATTTGTCATGGTGATCTGAAATGGACCATTGACAATAGCTGTCCAGATGTTCCTATCAATTGCATTGATATGGACACACATACAATCCTTCCAATAGCCGTAATTTTCGCCGTTGAAAACTGGAGCTCTATTATGAGCCCCTTTAGGTCCGGAAGCCATTTTTCTAATAAGTGTTTCACGTAGCACGGAATAAACCAGAGCTCTTGATGCCACTTGTTAGACGCTGGCCTAAGGATCTAGAGGGGGGGTGAATAGATCCAACACAGTTTTTCCGGGATTTTTACAGACTATAGCGAAAGCGGTTCTGAATCGACTTGCGTCTATTTCGGACCGCTATTGCAAAGGGTTATATGTGTTACAAAACCACAAGATATTCGAAATTCCAGATAAGGAGATATGCTATCGAATCAATACGTGTCACAACTGAATATCAATTAACTTCTAGATTGACAAACTTTGATTTACAATGCAGTAAGGTGGATTAAGCAAATAGACAAACACTTGGTGACAATATTCAAATTGATGCTAATTCAAGATGTGGTGAATTGTGATGTTTATGCAGAACTTTTAATTCACAATTTTAACACTTGAATCATTGATCAATTTAGCAATTATACCAATTATGAGCAGAATAAAAAGGAAAAGATAAAAGCGATAAGAACACGATATTTGTTTAGGCAGTTCGTCGACCGTCCTCGCTACGACTACGTCTGCCCCCAATTCCAAATTGAAATTGGGTAATCTTTCATTAATGTTGAAAGTAGTATATACAAAGAAGATAACAAAGCGATAAACGATAAACCAATTATGTCGATCCTTTGAATCTTCTTCCCCCTTAATCTTGAGCCAGATCAAGGTTATCCAAGAGCCTCACTTTGATTCCCTTCTGCAGTGTCTTGATTCCTTGAACTCCCCGTTCCTCAATCGTTACACTCAGCCGAATCCTCAATGAACGCCTCTTGATAAAAACCCCCAAGAACCACCCGTCGTGGAGGACAAAACCCGCAGATTTTATTCACCAACAAACCCCACAAACCTTCACCCACTAGGAATCTTCAATTCCGTTCCATGGACGTTATCGAACTCATCACTAACCCGCAACGCAAGAATGATTATGTGTAATTGTGTTGGAGATGATGAAGAACGAAGATGAGAAGCGTTTGTGTATCTTTCAGTCGTTGGTGTTTTTTTGAATAATTACCCTTGCACAATATATATGATTGCATAACAGTTAGAACCAAGAAAAACTGATTTTTGAACTTTCTTGATTAGTTAGGTCGACCACTTGTAGTGCTTAGGTCGACCTAACAGAGCTTGCAGAATTTTGCTCCCAGTTAGGTCGACCTGGTGAAGGAGTAGGTCGACCAGAATCCTCTTTTGATGCATTCTGGGGACATTTTCACAGATTAGGTCGACCTAGTTGATGTGTAGGTCGACCTAACAGGCTGGTATGTAGAATTCATCAATTTAGGTCGACCTAAATGATGTGTGAGTCGACCTAGCAGGGGTATATGAATTTTTCTCCATTTTAGGTCGACCTGGGTTGATGGTAGGTCGACCTAACTGTTGTTTTTCTGCATTCTTCTTGTTTTGCTTGTGTTGAGACAACCTATAAACATATAAACATAATGGGTTGACCTATGAGTGATCAATGCTTGCTTTTCTTTGGGTTTTCTGCTTCTGTCTTGTTGTTTGAATGCTTATTTGAGTTTGCCATGAATCAAAAACATCTTTGAGTGTAATCTTGTATTCACACGTAGGGATACCTGCAAAATTGAAACGCATAGATATTTGCAAACATATAATGAGCACAGAAGCACAAAAGTCCTAAGTTCATAGGTCCGACGTAGCGGCTCTTGGGAGCCAACCTTTTTATAGGGGGTTCTAGAAGGTCTCATGGGGTCGTTCGTAGCCGCCGAGACTTTTTGTCTCTTTGGATTTTAGAACAACTCATTTTATCCATGAGGTTCGAATTTTTGGGGTAGGTTCTCGGAGAGATCAGCCAAGTATCCAGTCCAGCCCTCAACAAAGTCAAGCCTCGTTTTGGACATTTCCGAATACTCAACCCACTCCGAGTGGAGTTATCAATGAGACTCGTAGGCGATTCATACTCCCCTATTGATCTCAAAGTTAACTCCCACACTTAGGGTTTAAACAAATAATTTATAATATCCCGACAATATAAAAAGCAACAATTGTATATAAGCAACTAAAACAGTATTTATTTAAATTATAGTAAAATAAATAAATAAAATTACTGTAAATAGATGTAGATAAATAAACAAATGAATTTAAATTTGAATATCTAAAAACAAACTAACCTCGAAGTCCAGCCGCTTATAATTTGACATTATAGTATGACAGTAATTAAATAAAAATTTAAATTACTGTAGTTTAAGGCTGTAAATAAATAAATAAATTTAAATTTAAATATTTAAAAACTAACCTTGGATTCCGGCCGCTTATAACAATGCAGTAGAACAAATATTTAAATAAAATATTAATTTAAATTGAGGTGAAATAAATGTATTTATAAATAAATAAATAAATAAAAATTTAAATATTTATATAGAAAAATAAACCCTAAAATCGGCGAGTTAGCCAAACCCTAAAAATGGCAAATTGGTCAAACCCTAAAAGTTTGCCAAACCTAAACCATGCCAAAACCTATAGGAGCATAGTAATCACCATTAAGTGGTCCCCAGCAGAGTCGCCAGCTGTAGCAACCTGCCCTAAAATTTAAATTTCTAGAGTCGCCACCTATTCTGAAGGGCGAATAGGAAACCCTACGCAGTTTAGAGATCGGGGTAAGATACTATATTCAGGTCGAGGGAAGGTGTTAGGCACCCTCAACCCTTTCCTAAAGGTTAACATTGCAAAGATAAGGGTTATGGCAAAACATAAAGAAAGATGACAGACAGTTAATGGGGTTAAAAAGGCTAATTATATGAACATGATTAGAGTTTGGAAGAGGGGGACTCGCCTTGTTGCCAAGTGCCTACGTACCTCCTTATGGAGGATCAGAGTCTACGTAGTTCGGGGACAGGGTTGTACGCCTTAGAATTGAATTTGATTGTATTTGAAGTTGTTTTGAAATGCAAATGTTCGAAGGTATTTTGAATTACCTTATCGCAGTTGTGAACATCGCAGTGTTGAAAAACTGTAGTATCGTGGTTTAGTGTTTTTTTTAGATTTAGGCATACAACCCTGGTTTTAATTTGTACCATTAATCGCGATGATCAATAGGTCTGATCACCATAATTAACAGATTAATAAAAGCATTGCTAATTATTCTAATCGATTGGTTCGATTATCACCGTTAGCAAATTGATGTGTTTTAATAGTTAATTATTGATTTTATCGTTATCCCTCATAATCGATTGATTCGATTACAAATAATAACGAGTTTTAAAAGGTATGCTAATCATCGTAACCAATAGATTTGGTTAAAACCATTTAGCAAATAAATATTATTTAAATTTAATATTTTAATTATTGAGTAATTATTTGATTGTTACCCACCGCGATCAATTGATTTAATCGAAGCGAATAAAATTCTAAATTGCTTGGCTAAATACCCAAGCCGGTTGGAAAACCCTAATCCTAATACTTTGGCCACTGGCCAATGGAATTGGGCGAACCCTAATATCTTATTAAGGGTTTTTATGTTTTTTTATAATTATAATCAAAATTAATTAAATAAATTAACTCGAAAAAATCGAGGAAAATAACCGGGAGAATAGTCGGGAATTAATCCTAATATTAATAGTCCTAATCCTAATTATATTAATTGATTAAACTAAAAATATTAATTAATATATATATATATATATAATCTAAACAATTAAATAATAAAATAGAAAATTATATATAAAAAAACCTGGGATTTGATTCAGTGTTGTAGCGTCTGAAAATTCCATGGTAGTCTTCTATCCTTGTGTGTGTCAGATCTGAATTGGAGGAAATCTGAGGCTGTGATGTGAGAGTGTGTATGGTGAGCCCCCCTGGATGGCATGCGTAGGATCTGCAAGTGATTCCTAACATAGAAAAATTCACAAAATAATCTTGCACGAGACGAGGATCGAACCGTCCCCCTCGCGCTTAAGACCAAAGGCACTAACCACTGAAACGCTTTGCTTTTGTTGTCAACATAATATACCAATTAATTTATATAAGAAATAATTTAATCAAAAACCCTTTTTAAAAACTGCACGCGCGGGCTGTAGCCATCTTCTTTGTTTTAGCATTCTGAAACAACACAAAAAACTCTATGGCAACGTTTTTGGTGCATGGCCATAGACCTGCAAATTCCAATTTCATCACTCAATGCAAATAAATCCCAATTAATTATCCAGATATACTAAAAGACACCCTCTGAATGCGATGGAACTGTTAATTCTGGCTAATTTTGCTTCTATGGAAAAATCCCAATTTCAAGCTTTTAAACCCCAACAATGGTGGATTCTTCATTCTGTAATCAAACTTCAATTAACTTATGCCAAAAGCTTCATAACATCATCAATAACACATATATGCTACCAAATTATATTAACTACGCATGAATACTCAAAATCGAAGCAAACTAAATTTTAACAAACCGTGGCTCCGGGAGCGTCATTCTGCACGCGGCCACCGAAGGGGATGAGTCCATTCGCTTCATAATCCTTCCCAGATCGCGTTAGAATTACTGTAACCAATCGAAACACCCTGCAACCACGAAATCGAAGTTCAATTTTTCTTGGATTTTTTAGAATCCGGCCATGGCCCTTGGAGGCCGACCCCAAAACCCCCTTGCATCTGGTATTGTTGTCTTATATATGGGCATTGTATTAGGGTAACAAACTTGCAAGAAATCCAATATAATCTTGTTCTTTGATGGTGGAGAATTTGATTGAGATTTTTTATCAAATCTTTCCAAAATTGCTTTTTTCTTGCCTTTGAAGCTTGTGCACGAATTTGGATTTAATCATAATGATATCATCATGATATTTTCATCACATAATAGACCTAAAATTAAATATTTGACTTTCCATTAATTATCTTAATTAAATTCAATTTAAAAATGAATTAAAATCAAATTTAATTTAAATAGATAACAACATGGCATGGGATTGGGCCAAGGGGCTTATAACAATATTAGAATCAAGTTTGGATCAAAGAAATAAGGGCCCATTTAGAGAATTTTCAAAGTTAGTCAATATCTCCTTCATGCATTCCTTCAAACTTTGCCAACTTTAACAAAACATAACTCCTTCAATATTTGTCATATGAATATGTTCTAGGACTTTTTGGAAAGCTCAAAGAGTCCTCTAAATGACCTTTTTGGTTTCATCTCCATTGAATATTCCATGCTCAAGTTATGAGCTTTGACCCAAAAGGTGTTTTTGTTGACTTTTTCGAGGACCTGTAATGTATTGGACCGTTTCTCTCAAATGAAGCATTTCTGGACTTGGCTTGTGAGAGACAAAGTTGTAGAGAATTAAATTTCCTTCAAAATAGGCTTTGGTTGGGAAATTTTTGAGACTCCATGTGGAAGTTATGGCTAGTTAAAGTTGCGTTGACTTTCTCCTATAAAAACTCTAATTTGAACCTTTGTATTCGTTCATTTCTGAGTTTTTATTAGTGGATCATGATCAACCTTTGATCAAATGATGGATATAACTTGGTATTGACCAAAAATCTTGAAGTTTGACTGTGTTTTGACTATAGTTGACTTTTAGGTCAATATAGTCGATTATTGATTATCTGAGCCATTGAGTGGGAAATCCTTGGGATTGAAGTTTGACAATTGACATGGAGATCCTTTGAGACATATGAGATACCTTGAGGTTCATGTGAGACCTTGCATATTCACAATCCTTTGATAAAATAAAACCCTAATTTTGGAGATCTTTGATTAGGAGAGAGTGAGCTGAATAAGCCTTTGAACCTTGAGCCATTGAAGATGCATAAAGGAGGGCAAATTTTGGGGTATGACAACCTGAAATTGTTGATCATGGAAAACGCAAGTCTCGTATAGAAGATATAAAATTGAAAAGATATACATTTACAATGATTATAATGATTTATAATTATTTATAGTGTTACTAATAATTAGTGTTGATTCTTATCCACATTTTATGTTTGTGCCAATCAAATGCGGAATGAATTATTAAACTTTCAAATGATTTTTTATTGATTTACTTTTAATTGAGTTTATAATTTAATAATTTTTTTAAGCTTTAAACCTATTTGAAAATATTATATTTTTAATGCTATCTAAAAAAACAATGAGTGATATTTGTAAATTTTACCAACTCTGGTGAATTTTATCACTGAAACTCACTATTTTTACGGGTCACTATCACCACAATACCTTTTTTTAATCAACAAGATATTTGTAAATATTTAACGTTATTAATGATATTCATAAATATTTATAGTTATTAGATATATCAGATTGATCATTTTAGTGATTTGCTACGTATTTATTTTGAAATATTTCTATTCTTCACTTCTACAACTATGAGGTATGGAATCTTTGATATAAGATGAACCAAGTACTAAAGAATGGAAGCTGGTGGTGAATTTGAAGACTTTTTTCAGAATACAATGAGCATTCATTTCTTATAAACAGTGTTTCAACGAGAATGCCTAATTTCAAGCGATTTTGTGAGGATGTTGTGGATGGTATAATGCATAATTTCAAGGGATTTTGTGACGACTTTGTGGATGGGTTCATCTTATAAATATATTAAATTTATCATATTGGTGATTTGATAAATATTTCGTTTTAAATATTTTAAGTTATTAGTAATTTTATAATAACAATTGTATATCATCAACAACCTATTTTTATCGAATGACCTAAGATATGAATGATTATTGCATTTCCATGTTATTTTTTTACATAGCTATTATATATAGATTCATTTCATCTATATTATGTTTTGTGAATCTTAAATTAACATTGTTCATTCGAATTTTTAAACTTTTTTTTTGCGTTTGTAATATATTATTCATCTTAAGATTTGATTTACCCGTGTGGACGCACGGGTCTTCTACTAGTTATGAATAATAAGAAAACACTACAAGAACAGAACAAGGCAAAGAACACACAGAATGAAACAAGTTAATGGAGAGTATGACATGGGACGGTCATCTTCACCACAATGGGACCCGCGTCCCCAGCATTTGAAGAGGAAAAGACTTAATTCTTAGGGCTACATAGAGTTGTGATTATCCAGTTCCAATTTTTAGGTGTCTCCTACATTGAAGTTTTATAACAAAAGTAGTTTCTTTGAGCAGAAAACAATTAGGGACACGGCAACCTAATTCAAACAGATACTTCTACTTCACAAAATCAATTAATACAAACAGTAACAAGCAGTAACGGTATAGATACAAAATTTCCAGTTCCGGAACAATTTTAATACAGCAAAACTATAACCTAAATTCCTAATCTCCAACATACAAAGTTTCATAAGCCCTATTATAGAAAGAGAATCTCACCCTTACCTTGGATTGAGTGCAGCTCTAAGAAGATTCAATAGAAAATTAGAGAAAAATGACACTTTAGAGCAACACTTTGGGTTTCCTTCCTCTCCTATTCACAACCCTAGCTTTTCCTTTTTTTTTTCTTTTTGGGATAGCACGTGTGTTTCTACTAGTTCTATTTCAAAAATAAGTCTACTTTAGTCACTTAACACACAAATGGGCCTAATAAAATATACCTCTTATTATTTAAAGATACCATAAAATAAGCCCAATATCTTTTCTACACTTAATGTAAAAATAAAACTTCCACTTAAATGTCATTAAAATAAAATCTGATTATTTTAATATACCCATTTATTACTCAATGCCTCATATTTCCGGTCTAATCTTAATTACTTAGAAAATTCCCAAAACGCTAAATAATAACTCATTGATATTTCTAATATTAAAATTATCGATTAAATGTCAATCCGCTATCCCGAACTAATACCGACTAAATCATCCCAAAACGCGAAAAATTTCAATAAACATCTCAATAAATAAATAATATTATTCTTAATATTATTCTTCCGACTAAAATCCGACTAAATCCAATATTTAAATCCTTTAATAATTTAATTAACCAATTAATTAAATTCGGGGCGTTACACTAAGTATCGTGAAATGTCTGTTGCTTGTTCTGAAATAATTTTCTTCGTGCTCTTTTGATTGAACTTTGATTTCCTCACACAAAAATAACGTCACTTTATGGTGACAATAAAAATGTCATCCACATCGTTGCAAATTCTGTTTTTATCAATATGTAAAGCAGATATAAGTTAACTGTCATTCAAGTTGTGACTTCTATAATGATTAAATTATATCACTTGTGTGATATTCAGTTTCATATCATTTATATGTTTGTGCGTCCATGTCATCTGTTTCTTTAAAACGAATTGGTGTTCATTGACGAAGCACATTAATTTGAGGAGGTGTCAATCAGAAAATAATATCACACAATAATTATATTTAACGTTTTTTCTATAATAGGTTAGTCAAATTAGAGACAAATGAGAAGTTAATTTATTCCCTTCATTATATTTATCAACTTTCCTAGAATAGATTTGACAAAATAGACACAAATGAATAATTTAATTATTCTTTTAATTATATTTATCATCTTTCTTAGAATATGTTTGACAAATTAGAAACAAATTGTGAATTAATTTATTCTCCTAAATTTGTAATTATTAGCATTAAATGTTAAAACTACTATAAGTTCACTAAAATTTCTAATCAAATGACATAAACACAAAATACTTACAAGAAATTCCTCTTTCAGCATGGGAATTAACACCACTAAGTTGAAATCAATAGGTTTATTATAATCCATCATCTTTTTTCATGATTCTCTATTTTGTTATAAACATCAACGATGTTTGTTTGTCTAGGATTGTGTGTTCCATGGAAGAAGGAACTATAGTATGTTTTTCGTTTGATAGAGTACTTAATTTATCTACTTTGCATGTTATGGCAGGGAAACAACGGTCTTGTGTGAACAACATCTACACCAAACATTTGATCTGGTGTTTCAGAGATCCTGAAGGAGATGTGCAAGGACCTTTCTCCATGCAATCTCTCTATTGTTGGAGTAATCAAGGCTACTTTCCTCCAGACTTCAAAGTTTGGAGGACAGACCAAAGTGAAGATGAAAGTGTAGTATTGGTGGATATTCTACCAAGAGGTATAAAATGTGTGAAATGTTACATTTGTCAGGGATAGGCTAAGATTTATTGTATGTTTTTAGATTTCTTCATGTTAACTTTTATTTTCTTTAGATTTTTTTAATAATCAACCCTAGCTACACTTTAGACTTTTTGTATTGATGAGAAGTATTAATATATCTTGTTTGTTTCTTTATTTAATAGTTTATATAGATTTGTTATATCATAATACTGATTTTTCATGGTATGGACGTTGTCGTTATTCATCTTTTAATATATACTAGTATCATTTAATATAAATATATAGTTATATAGTGAAAAACTGAATCATTTTATTCAATTCAATAGTAATCACGTATTTTCTTGAAGCATGCAATCTAAGATGACTGGTTGACTATTGGTTAATACATTTTTTAAATGGTATAGAATCACGAATTCAATAATATAGTTATATTAGCCTAGTAGTTAATACATATTCAAATGTAAGTCAATTAATTTTTTCAAAAAAAAAAAATTACAAGTTTAAACAATTTAATATCTGTAAGAAAGAATATGATTTAAACTTGAAATTTCATATTATATTTTCTTATAATCAAATCACACTATTATGTAATTAAAACAATCTTCTAGTTGAATATGATTTATGAGAGTATGAACTTTGATTTGTAATTTTGCTTTGTTTTCAATAATTGCAAAATCAATTACAACATAGAATTTATAAATAATTAAGAATAATTCGTTATACTATAGATTTTTATTAAATATTTACTTTAAAAAATATTTATTTAATTAAATAATTAAGTGTTAGGTTTATTTAGAAAATAAAATAAAAATAATTATTGAGATTATTTTGTTACCATAAGAAAAACACGTGAAAACCTGAAATATTGAGTTATGGTTGTGAGAATTACTAGGAAAGTTTCATCTGAGATAAGAGGAAATTATCATACATATATACATATGGGTGACAATTAGGAAGCTAGGATGATGAGGGTTCCTTACCCTCCCATCAGCGACATGGGTGAATTCATGTTTTATGTATTTTTCTGTAATTTGTGAAGCTTTTGACCAAATGGGATTTGGGCAAAACCTCATTGACATCGATTGATGAATTGTTTTGTTATTCGTCTTACGGTTGTGACCAAATGGAATTTGGGATAAATCTCTTTTGGTCACTATATGATTGGTATCAATACATATTCTATTTTCTGTTTTTCTAAGGTGTCCAAAGGGGATTTAGGAAAAATCCCTGTCACTGTAAGATGGTATATAACTGTTATATGTAAATATAGTTTGTTGCAATATGATTGAATTGTGAATGCTATATGATTGTTTTAGGTAATGCAAAACTATGATTGTTCTGATGAATCGATAGATTTGGGATTCTCTGTTTTCTTTGAAATGTATCTTTTGTTGGTCTATAACCTTTTTTCTAAGAAAACCTATATCGTTGTAAAAAATGTTTACTAAAAAAGTTGTGCGATAACATATTTTTTCAAATTTCTCAAAAAATGTCTGAAAACCAAATTTTTCTAGAAATCTAACTTTTTTCCAAAATCAAAAAATACAATTGTGTTCCTAGGGAGGGTTAGGCGCTGCAAAGCCACAACCAAAGATCGCGAAATAAAAAACAACCGCATGGTGGGGGCGGCGACGCCAACGGCTACCACCTATGTTAGAATCTACGCCTTAGTGGCGGTGGGGTTTGGGCAGTTCAGGCAATTTTTGACAGTTTTGCGTTTGGGGGGTTTGTCTATGATTTTTGGGCATTTTTTATATCACTGATCCTTTTTGTTACCTTTGGGTCAGTTATGAGTGTTTTTTAGTTAAATTGCCACCCCTTAAGTCAATTTTAAGTGTTTTTTATATCACTCGTGAAAGTTAACCTTAAAATCCCTTTTGAATATTTTGGGATACTTTGAGTATTTCAGAGTTATTATTGAATTACAAAATAACGTAATAAACTGTTTGAGGTGTTTTGAGAATTTTGGTTATTTTAGAATTTTGAGTAATAAGATATCATTACGAATTGTTTAAATAAATTGTATTGTTGTATATAGTAAATCGGTGGGATTATATTGAGACACGTTTATTGGAAAACTTATGGTTTAAGAATGAAACCTTTTGAGTATGATGCTTGAGCTAATTTTTTATGATTGTCTGAGTTATATGGCTGTTTAATTTACCTGATCATGCATACATATATTTAGGAGATAGATAGGACTTTGGTGCAGTGATGACCTCAAATTCACAAACGAATCGTTTTTTCAAAGAGGAACCAGAGGTGGATCTCAGATTCATGAGGAATCGTTTGTTCAGAGAGGGACCAAGAGACCACAGATAAATCGGTATTAGACCTTTGAAATCCAAAACCAGTACCTGTGCATACTGAAGGAGAAATTAGTGCATTGGCATTTGCATAATGAATTTTATTGAGATTATGCTATATGAGAATAATAGGTTGCTTAATATTTTCGTTTACCATCTTGTTTTTAAATTTCACCGTTAACATTCATAGGGCGTATTATCACCCCTTTCTTGTTTGTTTTTATGGTCTTGTTCAATTTTGCACAAATATCAAAAGAAGTAATTGCTTGTGAGATGAAAGATAGCTTATCAACTTTCTTTTGTATTTTTTTATTTACGCTTTTAGTTTGGACATTACTCTAATTCTGTAACATTGGGAATATGGTGTATCTGTTTTATTGAGTTGTTTCTAAATTTCATTTCCTTGAGTTTTTCTGTTGAATGAGTACTTGATGTTATATTGTAATTTGAATTTTTCGTTGCATGTATGTTGCTTGCGTCTAAATAAAGTATACATGGTTTGTTGAAGTAACATCCTATGATGTAATTTTCTATTTTATAATTAAGAAATGGGGTTTAGGGTGTTACAAAAAAACATATTTTATCTCAGTTAAAAAGAAGGTTTTACTTTGGTTTCATAGATAAGGTAACGAAGAGCATCATATAAAGTAACCCACTTTACTTCTCGGTTTTAACTCAACTCATGGATAATCTGTAAAGGTCATAGATTCAATCTCTTGGGAGATCCTTTTTGGAATTTTTAAATGGAGAAAAACACTTTTCCTCTCGATTTTGACGTTCCACCGACGCGTAAAACACATTTCACCTTGGTTTTGACTTTAAAGTGACTGGTACAAGTATATATACAATATGAGGAGAAAGAGGCTACACACGCGGCCGGGACTCCCGTCACGAGGAAAATTCGAAGGGCGCCTGACAGGAAGAGGGTTCTCGCCGAGGAACCGATAAAAGAAAAAAGACAAGACCTGAGACGCCAGAGACTACAAAGGGCCATTAGGGAAATTCCGAGATTACACTCTCCTGAATGCATCTCGGGAACGCATCCTGACCAAATGCGTAAATTCCAAGTTCAAGACAGTCGGGGTCCGCTTCCCAAAACAACTGCCTGCTCGATGTCGCGGGCGAAAAATCGTTGTCTTTCTAAATGAGACACCTGATGCCTTCTTTGGGCTCGAGTGCTCAAAAAATGATTTTTCTTTTGTACCGACCAAACTTTTTATTGTTTCCAAAGGAGGAAAAGGAAAAAAGCTGCAATAACCTAAAAGTGGGGGGAGAGATCTTGGGTAAGAGGGTTGGTTATACGAAGGGAAGGTATTAGCACCCAACGTATCTATAGTACTCTATAGGTTTCTTTGTTTTGTTTATTCCATTCTTGTTATGGTGGAGGTTCTTGTGAGAAAGAGGTGGGACCTAAGGTGTTTGTTTGATTATGCTCGCAAAGATCATCGCGATCCTCTGCATACATATCCCTTAGCGGGAATCAGAGCATCTGTAGCTCGGGGTCTACGGGTGCTAAGGTTTGAATGGTTTTTTTTGTTTTGTTTTGCTCGCCAAGGATCGACCTTGTGCCTACGTATTCTCAAAGGGATGTTGAGAAAGTCAGAGCAATCGTAGTTCCCACTTATGCTAGTGGAAGCAAAGGAAAATAGACAAATGTCGTCTAAATGCTAGATGTATCTAATCTATATCATCACATACATCTGTTTGATTTTGTTTGAAAATCTTTTCATTATAAGCCCGGGGCCATGCCACTTAGGGTGCTTAGAATGATAAAGATGTATTTGTTGTTTAACCAGCCTTGTGGCAAAAGTTTCAATGAAGTCAGCCTTGTGACAAAAACTTTGATTAATCAGCCAGCCTTGTGGCAAAAGTTTCAATGAAGTCAGCCTTGTGACAAAAACTTTGATTAATCATCCAGTACGGTGGTAAAACAGTTTGATTGATTAGCCAGCCTTGTGGCAAGAAAAAGTTTGATTGATTGATTGTTTGTGATGATATATAAGAGATACTCCTAGCATAGAGATGAAAAATGTCTAATCTCCTAGGGTATTTGTTTTGGATATTGGGGATGCTTATAAGAAGCCCGTGGGTCCTTGTACGAAGCCCAAGAGGAGGCTATCCGAGGGTCCTTGCATTGTAAGCCCAAGAGGAGGCTATGGGAGGGACAATCCAGGGTCCTTGCATTGTAAGCCCAAGAGGAGGCTATGGGAGGGACACTCGTTTGTACAAAGCCCAAGGGGAGGCATGGTATAGTTGGTTTGAGTTCTTAGAGCGATTTCACCGGGAAACCATACTCTATGTCCTAACCTAAACTAGGGAGATTCTTTGCACGAAGCCCAATAGGAGGCTATGGGGAACCTAGTGTTGTACTAAGTTGAACAAATATATAACACAATCACAAGTATGAACAAGTACGAACAAATATGAACAAGTACATGAACAAGTATGAACAGTTATATGTATATGACAAAGTGTGTGTATATAATGGAGTTTATGAAGGAAATATACCTGTAAGCATGCTCCATTTGTATACATAGGGGCTCGGGACTCATACTCGGGGAGAGGCCCATTGAGTTTATTCAAAAGCTGTGTAAACAGGTATTTACAAAGGGGCTTGGGACTTATACCTACATGGAGGCCCATGGTATATTTTTGGGAAGATTTAAAGAAAACCTTCATTTTTGGTTTGTTATTCAAAGTTAAAAATCAAACTGATCGAGATATGTACAAAAGGCGTACAATGAAATACCTAATTTCATGTACTTGAGTGGGTATGTACAAAAGGGGCTTGGGACTTATACCTACATGGAGGCCCATGGTATATTTTAAACATGGTTGATCGTTTTATTTACAGACGCGTCGTTTGTTGTTTTGAAAACAGTTTGAAAAGTATTGTTTTGAAAGAGTTTTCTGTACAAAGAAAAAACTGTATAAAAGGAAAAAGGAGTGGGTCTTATACTCTCTAATATTCGAGAGGCCCCTGTTTTATTTTCATAAAACAGGGTGGATGGTTTTGAAAAAAGATGTGAGATTTATTGTTTTAAAAACTGTTTGGAAGTAATTTGGAAAAAGTTTCATGTTTAAAAAAACTGTACAAAGAAAAAGAAAAGGGACTTATACTCTCTAATATTCGAGAGGCCCCACATCGTTTTGAAAATCAATTGATCAATTAAAAAGATTTAATCAATAGTTTCAAAAAGAAATGGTTTATTGTTTTGAAAAGAATGATCGTTTATTTTAAAACGATTTGAATTTTGAAAGAAGTTAATTTAATCAAGATAAACAAAAAGATTGTCTTCAATTGACACTTAGATGATTAGGGTTTGCTCAAAAAATATTTACAAGTGATTAAGTTTGAGAAATCAAGTGAAAAACAATATTTAAAAGTATTAAAAAACACTTAAAATATGTTATTTTAAACTTAATTAAAAATGTATTAAACAAATATATTTTTGTGATTTTTTTTGATATTCATAAAATACATATATAAAATAATAAGTGTGTAAAAAATGAATAAAAAATGAGTTAATTTGATTGGTTAAATTAATGGTTGAAGTTGTGAAGAAAATGAAGAGAAATAGTGATAAAAAAGAAGGGTTTGGTCCCATAGGGACTTGAACTCGTGACCCTGAGGTCACTACTCAAAACAAAAGCCAACTGAGCCACGCTTGTGGCTTGTAATATACACGCGTTGAATTAATTATATTTTAAATCAATTTCCAGAAATCCTTTGAACCAAAAACGCGCCAAGAACAATCCTCCAACTGAAATTTGAAAATCTCTAAAACTGTGTTGTTTTGATCAAGCAAAGGGTCTATCTTACTCGGTTTTTCACAAGGAACATGATGGTGATCTCAGAATTCATTTATTTTTGCTCAAAAGGGGTCAATTTTCGCATGAACATGAAGAACCCTAGAACTGAAATTCAATGTGAAATCGTGTATGTGCAAGTTATGATGCAATTGATTGAGGGTTAATGATCCCCATAGGTGCAGAAACAAGATGGTATGCTCACATTTCATTTATGATGCGTGGAAGTATGAATTTGAAGTTCATGAGCACTTACCTTAAAAACGGCACAACTGAGAATCGAATTCTTGCTTGGAGGTGTTACAGAAGTTGTTTGATGATCTGGATAGCTTCAATGAACCTTATGGAAGGTGTCTGGATGCTTGGAACCATCTGAATTCATCTGGGCATGGCCATGGTACCCGATCTGCATAAGCTTCAAGAGTGAATCGAATTTGATGATTCTGAGGTTATTGGCTATATGTGATGGATTGGATAGTTCATATGTGATATATGGATGATGTTAGAAGTGGTAGTTTGGACAGAATTGAGCCTGAACAAAAATTGGCATGATAAGTCTCATGTTATGCATATTTGGAGGTGAGATGATGATTTTGAGTTTTCAGGTGTTTTGGGGTGTATGAGTGATTCAGACACATCATATATGACATTTAGAAGTTGTGGGAAGCATCACTTTGTTCAGAACTTGCAAGGTTTGGAGGTTGAGTTTTCTACCTCACTTTGAAACACATGACTTGTAATTCAAGAAAGAAGAGAGAAAACCTATAATTGTGAGGTTTTGGTGTGATTTGCAATGAAGTTTGGACCTCTATTTATAGGCCAAGAGTTCTGAATGCAGAGCTTTGCAACTTGATCAAAGTTTGATGATTTGGCTTAAGAGATAAAAAGGAATCTTTTACATTTAATGCAAAATGGTTAAAGTGACCAAACCATGGTTAAAACTCAAGCTTCTTATCCTCTTCCATTCTGATCTCAAATCAGAGAATATCTACCAATTATTGCATCTGTGCATCATTACTTGGATCATTTGGCAAAATGGTTCATAACTTAGTGAAAATGGCTTGAAATTTCAAGTGAAAAGTTCACTAATGTCAAAATTCAAAACCATAGCTACACTCCATATTTTTCCATGCTCTTGGACATTTTGGAAAGCTCATGTTACACACTTCAAAAGCCTAGTTGAAAGTTTCTTCAAGACCTTTAAGGAAATGGGTGAAAAAGATCCATGAACTTTGAAGAAAATGAAGTTTTAAGTGAAATTTTCATAAGATGCCAACTTTGAAGCTCCATATCTCTTAAATGGTTGATCTTATGGAAAAAATTTATATGTGTCAAAGTTGTTTATTGGATCAAAATCTACAACTTTCATGTTGGAAGTTTTTTTCAGTTTGTAGGTGAAATTTTGAGTTATTCCCTTTCAAAGTTTGGAAAAAACCATTGAAAAACACTTAGAATTTTTCTAAGTATGGAAAGTCAAACTTTTGACTTTTTGATTCTTGATTGATTTTCTTGATTTTTCTTGATCAAATGACTTCATATATCATATATTGATGATTAAAAACTTCAAAAGTCATGGTTGACCAAAATTCCCCAAAAGTCAATGGTGATCTTGTACAGTTGACTTTTTCAGTCGAATCGCGTTTCTGGAGATTTCAAATGAAACAGGCTACCCTCACCAAATGAATGGTATGAATGAATCATATTGAAGCATTAGAGGATATTGAGCCATGGTTTGAGTTGTGACACCATGTCCTGATTAAAAAGTCAGTTATTCAGTGAATCAGGTCAAAAACCCTAATTGTCGACCAGATGAAATTGATGACTGTGGATCTTGAATTGAGATGTAATTTCCATTGGATGTTGTCATAGGGATTATTTGAAGATGATTGAAACCTTTGATTGACTCCCTGGGGGTTTTTAGGGTTTCCCAAATGTGATCCCTGATTTTGGTCCCTGATAATTCAAAACCCTGATCTGAGGATTTGTCTGATCAATCTTTGTGTAGGAGATGTTATGAGCCAATGGATTAGGTCAAAATGATGCACTTTAGGTCTTGATATCATGTCCCAAGTCATTATGTCAAATCCTGAGCTAAAGTCAGGAGTGTGCTATCTTCAGTCAAAACCCTAATTCAGTCGATTCAGAGCCTTTGAGCTTGTTGAGATGGATCTCTGAGGACCAAATGTTGATTGTTGATGAAGATGATTCATTTGAAATGAAGGGAGAACAAAACCCTAATTGATTGGTATTTGTACTGATGAGTGATTTCCTGATTAAATCCTGCTGAGTCACAAGTAACAAACACAAGCTATGCAATTTGTTAGAGATGCAAATGATGCATATGCAAATGATATGAGGTGGTATCTTAGGTCAAAAATTGGGGTATGACAGATGCCCCTATTTAAGTTTCTTCAACCTGAGACATGAAGATTGAAAATCTTCGTTTTGATAGGGTGGAAGAGACTTAAATATCAGAAGACGCGAATTTTGGACCTAAGATACCAAAATTGCGAATGATGCAAGGATATCTTTACCGAGGGGATATCAAGAACTGACTCCACTGGGGACAAGAGATTGGGAAGGACGTCTCAATCCATTTTAGGAAGAGAATCCGTTTTGTCTTTTCGGGAAAGCAAGTGTATGCTTCACCGGAGAATGATAGCTTTGTAAGAAAAGCTTACCTATCGACATTATCGACTATCAGCATGGGGATAGACTTGTTTAATAATGCGAAGGTGAAAGGTATGAAACTGTATTACCGACTACCAGCGTTGTGATAGACTTGACAAGGTAAAAAAAAAAGTTTCAAAGGTTTGGTTAATATTACCGACTATCAGCATGGTGATAGACATGTTTAATAATATAACCAGAAAAAAAAGGTTACCGACTACCAGCCTCGTGATAGTGGTTTCGAAGACATGATCAATTATCAGCCGAGTGATAAAATGATTTTGGAGACTTTGCTTGGGAAATTACTGGTTATTCAGCCTTGTGAACAGTAATAAGGCCCTGATTTGTCAAATGGTCTTCATGATTGATTTCCTAGAGAGGAAAAGTCTTTTTGGAAGAGACATAAGCTGCTCGGATGATGAGGCTATTGCTTATTGTCTGTTTTTTACGACTCTATCGGAGTTTGAATCTCTGGTAAAGACAAAGTTCTAACCAAGAATGAATTGGAAAGAGACAGTCAAACAAGACTTTGTACCCATGAGGAATGAACTCAAACTGGGGATTTTCTCCTTTGTTTTTGAGAGGAGAAACTGAAGCAACCTTCTTCCACGAGGAATGATCTCAGTGGGGAACTGGAGAAAGAAAATGTTTTTTTTTTTTTTGCTTATGGGTGACAACCTAATTGGAGAGATGACACGCCCATACCTGTTTCTTTTTTTCTTTTTCTTTTTCTTTTTTCTCTTTTTTTCTTTTCTTTTTTCTTTTTCTTCTACTTTTTGGGATAGATATATCCTAAACAAGTGATTTTAAGCAGACATTGAAAAATGCAAGAATGCATAAATGATGAAAAATATGTATGAATGATGAATGTCATGAATGTAGCATGCATGCTGACGATACTGACAGACAAAGAAGTATATACTGGAGATGGACCAACGCCGCAATACAACCAGATACTTGGCAAATGTTTTTCAACACGGTGTAGATAACACATGTGATGAATATGCTGCATGCTTTCAACTTCTCTGGGGAAGATAAACATCTTTTCTCATTGAGATGGAAGAACCTCCTCACTGGAGATTGGCATCTTCGTCACTAGGGATAAAAGGCCTTCTTCACTGGGGATAGAAGAGCTTCTTCACTGGGGATAAAGGACCTTTTCCTATCATAATCTTTGATTCATCCTATGGAGATAGCTGTTGATGTTCCTTCTGTTGTTCACAACTTAAAGGAAAATTTCGCTTTTATTTTGAAAAAGAAAAGTAAATTCATTTAAAACTTTTTTTTTCTTTCTTTTTTTCAAAAGTGAATAACACAATTAAAGCGTCATTTTGCAAGCTAAAAGAAATTAGAGATTGCAAACAAATGGGCACAAGGCTCAAATTTATTTAATAGGATGGTAATCAGCTAAAGGCGTGATTCCATAGAGTATTTACAAAAGTTGGAAATGGTAATTATGCGGAAAAGGCTACATTGAAAGCAATAACCACTATTCCCCCCAACAACTTTGAGTTCCAACTGTATTTGTTGCTTCAGATTGGCGATGGTGATCGAAGATCCTTTGATGAAGTACAGACTCTTCAGGTGACGAAGTATGGACTGATGCAGTTACTTTGTCATGAATCCCTAATTTTTGCCTAGATTGCCCTTTCAGGTTTTCAATCTACCAGGATGAATTTTTTTCTGTTTATTGTCTCTAATTTTTGCCTGGACCGCCCTTTCGGGTTTTCAGTCCACCGAGACGCTCATTTTTGCCTAAGTCGCCCTTTGCGGGTTTTCGACTTACCGAGCTGTTCTTTTGTATTTTTTAGACAAAGTATTTCTTGACTGCATCAGCATTCACAGGATGTGGGAGTTCATCACCATCCATGGTTGCAAGAGTCATGGCGCCGCCAGAAAATGTTCTTTTGACAACATACGGGCCTTCGTAATTAGGAGACCATTTGCCCCTATAATCTGGTTGAAAAGACAAGATCTTTTTAAGCACGAGGTCGCCTTCTTGAAATTCACGAGGTCGAACCTTTTTGTTGAAGGCTTGTTTCATCCTTGCTTGGTATAACTGTCCATGACATAGAGCAGTCATACGTTTTTCTTCGATTAAGTTCAACTGATCGTATCTGTTTTGACACCATTCAGCCTCTGATAACTTAGTTTCCATGAGGACTCTCATTGATGGTATTTCAACTTCTACGGGGAGCATAGCTTCCATGCCGTATACTAGAGAAAAGGGAGTTGCCCCTGTTGAAGTACGCACTGAAGTACGGTACCCATGTAAAGCAAATGGCAGCATTTCATGCCAGTCTTTGTAAGTGACAACCATTTCTGGACGATCTTCTTTATGTTCTTGTTGGCAGCTTCAACGGCGCCGTTCATTTTTGGTCTGTAAGGAGAAGAGTTATGATGCTCAATCTTGAATTCCTCACATAATTCTTTCATCATCTTGTTGTTCAAGTTTGAACCATTGTCAGTAATGATCTTGCTGGGAATACCATATCGGCAAATGATGTTATTCTTGATAAACCTCACAACCACTTGTCTTGTAACATTGGTGTACGATGCTGCTTCGACCCATTTGGTGAAGTAATCAATGGCTACCAAGATGAAACGATGACCGTTTGAAGCTTTCGGTTCGATCATTCCAATCATGTCGATACCCCACATGGAGAAAGGCCATGGAGATGAGAGAACGTTGAGTAGAGTCGGTGGCACATGGATCTTATCTGCGTAGATCTGGCACTTGTGACATCTCTTCACGTGTTTATAACAGTCAGATTCCATTGTCAACCAATAGTATCCTGCTCTTAAGATCTTTTTGGACATTGCATGCCCATTTGAATGAGTTCCAAAGGACCCTTCATGCACTTCATGCATTAACATGTCTGCTTCGTGTCTGTCCACGCATCTGAGCAAAACCATGTCGAAGTTTCTTTTGTATAGCACATCTCCATTCAGGAAGAAACTGCCAGAAAGTCTCCTTAGAGTTTTCTTATCTTTGTTTGATGCCCCAAGCGGGTACTCTTGAGTTTGAAGGAAGCGTTTGATGTCGTGGAACCACGGTTTATCATCGATGACTGCTTCGGTTGCAAACACATATGCGGGCCTTTCAAGGCGCGTAATTCTAACTGTAGGCATATCGTTCCAGTGATTGACTTTGAACATGGAAGATAGAGTAGCCAAGGCATCTGCCATTCGATTCTGATCTCGAGGTATATGATGCAATTCAACCTTGTTAAAGAAAGTCAACAGACGTCTTGCATAATCTCTGTAAGGAATCAAGCCAGGGTGGTAAGTTTCCCACTTGTCTTTGATTTGGTTGATCACGAGGGCTGAATCTCCATATATGTCAAGGATCTTGATCCTTAAGTCAATGGCTTCTTCGAGACCCATGATACAAGCTTCATATTCTGCGATGTTATTGGTGCAATCAAATAGCAATCTGGCGGAGAACGGGATATGAGTACCCTTGGGAGTGATAATAATTGCCCCAATTCCATTGCCAAAAGCGTTTACTGCTCCATCAAAAATTAGGCCCCATCTTGATCCAGGCTCAGGACCTTCTTCAGGTAACGGTTCGTCACAATCTTTCATCTTCAAGTACAAGACATCTTCATCAGGAAAGTCAAACTTGAGAGATTGATATTCATTAATTGGTTGATGCGCCAAATGATCGGCGAGAATGCTTCCTTTGACCGCTTTTTGAGCACGGTACTCGATGTCATATTCAGATAGCAGCATTTGCCATCGGGCAATCCTTCCTGTTAAGGCAGGCTTTTCAAAGACATACTTGATCGGATCCATTTTGGAGATTAACCAAGTAGTATTGTTGATCATGTATTGGCGGAGACGTTTTGAAGCCCAAGCCAAAGCACAACACGTTTTTTCGAGCATGGAGTAACGAGACTCACAGTCTGTGAATTTCTTACTCAAGTAATAGATGGCATGCTCCTTCTTACCGGTTTCATCTTGTTGTCCAAGCATACAACCCATGGATTCTTCCAACACAGTAAGGTACATGATTAATGGTCTCCCTTCAACTGGAGGAATCAATATTGGTGGTTCTAACAGGTATTCCTTGATACTGTCGAACGCTTTCTGGCAATCTTCAGTCCATACAACCCCTTGATCTTTGCGGAGAAGCTTGAAAATTGGCCCACATGTAGCATTCATTTGAGAGATGAATCTGGAGATATAGTTCAATCGTCCGAGAAATCCTCTTAATTGTTTTTCAGTCTTTGGTGCAGGCATCTCTTGAATAGCTCTGACTTTGTCGGGATCTACTTCAATACCTCTTTGGCTGACAATGAAACCCAAGAGTTTTCCAGATCTAACCCCAAAAGTACATTTGTTAGGATTCAAGCGAAGCTGATATTTCCTTAGTCGTTGAAACAACTTCAAAAGGTATTCAATATGTTCTTCTTCTGTGCTGGACTTGGCTATCATGTCGTCCACATATACTTCAATTTCTTTATGCATCATGTCATGGAAGAGAGTAGTCATTGCCCTTTGGTAAGTTGCGCCTGCATTCTTCAATCCAAACGGCATCACTTTGTAGCAAAAGGTACCCCATGGGGTGATGAAAGATGTCTTCTCCATGTCTTCAGGAGCCATCTTGATCTGATTATAACCGGAGAACCCGTCCATGAAAGAAAAGACGTTGAACTTAGCGGTGTTATCAACCAGCATGTCGATATGTGGTAAGGGAAAATCATCTTTTGGACTGGCCTTGTTCAAGTCTCGGTAGTCAACACACATTCTGACTTTGCCATCTTTCTTTGGAACTGGCACAATGTTGGCCAACCATTGAGGATACTCGGAGGTGACAAGAAAACTTGCGTCGAGTTGCTTTTGAACTTCCACTTTGATCTTGTTAGCCATATCAGGGTGAGTCCTTCGCAATTTCTGCTTAACTGGCGGACATTCTGGCTTCAATGGCAAGTAATGCTGAACAATATTGGTATCCAACCCAGGCATGTCTTGGTAGGACCAGGCAAACACGTCAACATATTCTTTGAGAAGGTCTGTCAACTTACTCTTGACATCAGTATCAAGCAGCGATCCAATGGTCACTTCTTTTTTGTCTTCTTCAGAACCCAAGTTGATCTTTTCTAAAGGCTCTTTGTGAGGCAGAATGGCTCTTTCCTCGTGCTTAAGTAATCGAGAGATCTCGTCCGGGATCTCCTCTTCTTCCTCTTCTTCGGCTTCGAACACAGGAAACTCAAAATTGGGAGAGGGCATAGGGTTATTGCATTCAATGGGTTTATCAATAGTTAATCTGCACATGTGATTTATATTTATTTCAGAAAATTTATGAATGCAGGAGTGTATGCAGATTTTTTTGAGAAAGTTTTTTTTATTTTATTTTGGTTTTTTAGGATTACCATTTCCAGAAAAAAGCAAAAATAAAACATATAATGTAGGGAATTCAAAATGACACTTTATTTATGATTCATTTTTGAAACAAAGCCCTAAACACAAACTCATTTGTCTTGGGCAGGACAAAGAGGGAAACTTTTAAAACAAAGCCCTATACACAAAGTTATTTGGGCGGAACATTTAAAAGCAAAGCCCTATAAAACATCTCTCTGCTTTGGGCAAGGCAGGAGGTCAAAATAACAGCGAGGTGATTACTTTGAGCGGCGAACAACATTCAGAACGTCGACAGCCTTCCAGTAGCAACGAACTCCTCTGTGCATTATGTATTCAGGAAAATTCTCTTCAGAATTATCTCCAGTATTGACATTGACCGCTGGTCGAGCAGGATTTGAAGGTCCTGGTTTGTCAACCTTGTTCTTTGTAGAGTTGAAACGGTCTTCTTCTACCTCTTGAAGAGCATAAGACGAGTCACAATCTTCAGAATTTTCAGGATGTTCTTCCCAGTCTTCAGGATGAAGAGACTCATTGTCAGCGACACTTTCTGAGTCAACTGCGGGACCATCTTCCCCTTCATCTTCAAAAATGGCATTTATGTGATAATAACCATCTTCAGGATTATAAACCTTGGCAGATGCATTGAATCCGAAATCTTCAGTAATTTCAGGCTGCTGAGAAAATTGACAGGGCTGATAAGCCTCTTCTGGTTGACTGTTATATTCAAAGGAATCTCCCCATCCAGTTGGTTGGATATCTTCAATCGCAATCTTGTAACTTTCAGGTGCAGTATATTTCACCATGTAATCAAATTTTCCACTTGGTTGTCCCAAGGTGTCCCAGATTTCTGCAGGAACAGGCTCAGTTTCTTTGCCTTTGGGTTTCTCTGACGGAGGATATGGTTCTTCCTGAGATATGTATCCCGAGTCATTGAGATAACATTTCCATTCTTCTTCAGTATCGGAGAGACCTTCTTCGATGCATTCTTCAATAAGGACATTAACCTCTTGAGGAATTGGGTTAAGGAATCCTCCACTAATGAATGTTTCTTTGATCGGACGAAGGGTTTCATCCTTCTGGGTGCAGTTTGAGAATGTTGGTGAACATCCGAGACCTGCTCTGGTTTCATTCTTGGTCGGGATCACAACTTGCCCCCAGCCAGTGGTAGTTCCATCTTTCACTACTTTTACCGCCTCTTTGTAAGAAGAGATTGATGCTTTCTTTTTGGAAGATTCGTCTTCTAAAGAGAGACCTTGGAACTGAGTTCCTTCCTCATTATCGGCACTTATGAAAGAGAAATTGGACAAATGGCTCACCATCAAGGCTTGTTCTCCACTTATTGTTACCAATTTTCCATTTGTTACAAACTTTAACTTTTGATGGAGCGTCGAAGTTACTGCCCCTGCTTCATGGATCCATGGTCGTCCTAACAGACAGCTATAAGCAGCTTGTATGTCCATGACCTGGAAGGTGATTTGGAATGTATGTGGACCAATTGTCATGGGAAGGTTGACTTCGCCGATAACAGATTTTCGCGATCCATCAAATGCTTTGACAACTACACCACTGAATTTCATGGGCATTCCTTGGTAAGACAAACGAGCAAGAGTTGTCTTTGGCATAACATTCAAGGAAGATCCGGTGTCTACCAGCACATTAGACAAAGAATCTGACTGACAGTTCATAGAAATATGCAAAGCAAGATTGTGATTTTTACCCTCCTCGGGGAGTTCTTCATCACAGAAGCTTAAATTGTTACAAGCTGTTATGTTGGCTATTATCCCATCAAAATGATCAACAGTCACATCATGATCTACAAAAGCTTGATCCAAGACCTTCATCAGGGCTTCCCTGTGGGCTTATGAGTTTAAAAGCAATGAAAGTATTGAGATCTTTGAAGGAGTCTGCATAAGCTGATCCACAATCTTGTATTCACTTCTTTTGATAAGTTTCAAAATTTCATCAAAGTCAGGATTGACATTGGTTCCACTGGATTGACCAACATCAGTGTTTGTATTACTGACAGGAGTTTCCTCAGGATTCCTTACTGGTGTATTGACATGATTTTGTTCGGTCGCAGGAGCAACAGGCTGCTTTGAAGGTAGTGGAGTATACACACGTCCACTTCTTGTTACTCGACTTACATCGGCGATGTTTTCGACAGATGAGAGAGTTGGTAAAGGAACTTCTTGTCCATCCTTTATCATTGTTGCATTGTAGTTGTATGGAACTGCCTTGTCAGAGTTATAAGGAACAGGTCCAAGTAAACAAATGATCAAAGGAGCAACAGGAACCCTTGACTTGTTGTAGGTAACTTCCATGCGCTCAGGCATGTTGAAATGAGGAACGATGACGTTAACTTTAGGCATTTCCGAGTTGATATCTGAGACTAAAAGCTCATGCGGATAACATCCTATCATGTTAACTTCATTTTCATCCCTGTTTCTGTAGATCTCAATAGTACCATTATCTAGCAAAACTTGGAGATCTCTTCTCACAATCGAACACCCGTGAGGATCCACACAACATATTCTACAGGAACCGTATTGATGCTGGCGAAAATTCTGCCCCCGACAAAGAGTAGCGTGCATTTGTACCAAATCTGCTCTTGAGAAGTTGATATTATAGACTTGGTATTGGCCAGGACATCCATATACCATGTTTACAACATGCCCTCCATGATTGGGCAGCGGATTTGCTTGCACATTAGGGTTCAAATTTTTGAAAGAGAGAAGATTAGATCTAACCAACCTCTGAACTTCATATTTCAAAGCTATGCAATGCTCAAGATCATGGCCAGGTGCTCCTTGATGATAAGGGCATGAGACCTCAGCTTTGTACCACCATGTGAGTCTCTCAGGTACTGGTGGTGGTGCTCTAGTTTGAACGAGACCTTTTTCAATCAAAGCAGGGTACAATTCTGTATAGGTCATTGGAATCGGATCAAACTGTGGAGCTCTTTGCACACGATTCTGATTGTTGTTAAGTTGTTGAGCCTGTTGTCGAGGCTGTTGTTGTTGAAATTGCGGAGTAAACCCCGGATTCGGTGCTGTATTAACGACTGGTGTGATAGCAGCAACCTGTCGTTGACGATTGACGTTTCCTCTTGGCTTCCCTTGGGACACCATGTCAACACTTTGTTCTTTCTTCTTTGGGAAACCACTTCCGAACTTTTTGGTTCCGCTTGAAGATCCACCTTCTTTAGTTAGACGTCCGGTTCGGACTCCTTCTTCTAGACGCATCCCCATGTTTACCATTTCGGTGAAATCACTTGGAGCACTAGCAATCATGCGTTCATAATAAAACGGACTGAGAGTATTCAAGAAGATCTTTGTCATCTCTTTCTCTTTTAACGGTGGATTAATCTGAGCAGCAGTTTCTCTCCATCGTTGGGCATACTCTTTGAAAGCTTCATGGTCTTTCTGAGCCATGGATCGGAGCTGATCTCTGTCTGGAGCCATATCCGAGTTATACTTGTATTGTCGGACAAAGGCCTCGCCTAGGTCATTGAAAGTCCGAATATTAGTGCTATCCAAGCCTGTGTACCACTTCAGTGCGGCACCAGTCAAACTGTCTTGAAAGTAATGGATAAGCAACTGATGATTATCTGCATAAGTAGACATCTTTCTGGCATACATCACAAGATGGCTTTGTGGACAAGACTACCTTTGTACTTCTCAAAGTCTGGGACCTTGAATTTAGCAGGTATTTGCACACTGGGAACCAAACATAGCTCCTGGGCATTCTTTCCAAACAAATCTTTTCCACGGATAGCTTTGACTTCCAGTTGAATCTTGTTGAACTGTTCTTGGAGATCTTCCATAAGGTTACGCTGATTTGTGCTATCACCCTGATCATGATAAATCTCATTGCCATCATAAGGAACAGTGTGAACCGTAGGGGTCGGAACTGTCATAGTGGGTTGAGAAAGTGCCATAGTGATTTGGGAAAAAGTTACCCCTGAATGTGGAATAAACGCCGAACCTTGTGCAGCAGGCGCTTCAGTTGTAGCTGTTTGAACCCCAGAGAAATTATGGCGGAAACCTGTACCAAAACTGAAAGGCGGGCCCCAACCTTCTGGCATGGAGAAAGATGGAATGTTGAATGCAACTGTAGAAACTGGAGTAGTGACTTCAGATGTTACCGTCGCTTGACTGTTGGGTGGCGGCGGCTGATTCTGTGCGGCCATTAAGGAGTCAACCAGAGTAGTGAGACTTTCCAACTTTTCCTGAAGGGTGGTCACTGTACCACGAAGCTCAATATTCTCTTGTTCAGAGTGTTCCATTACTCTTCTTCTGCTTGAACGAGTATTGTGATCTGATTGCGAGCGCGGTCGAGAAACTTTGAGACGCGACAGCTTGACGATCTAATGGAGGAAGATCCAAAAGATAAGACTCTATACAACAGACTCGATATGCAGAATGATGTATGCAAAAAGAAGTTTATGATTTTTCCAAACATTTTAAAGATTATTTCCTTGCAAACATTTGAACACAAACAATTCTTTTATTGAATAAATGGGAAATGTTACAACATTGGAGCGTAGCTCCTTACAAAAATCTTTGATCAAATGATGGATATAACTTGGTATTGACCAAAAATCTTGAAGTTTGACTGTGTTTTGACTATAGTTGACTTTTAGGTCAATATAGTCGATTATTGATTATCTGAGCCATTGAGTGGGAAATCCTTGGGATTGAAGTTTGACAATTGACATGGAGATCCTTTGAGACATATGAGATACCTTGAGGTTCATGTGAGACCTTGCATATTCACAATCCTTTGATAAAATAAAACCCTAATTTTGGAGATCTTTGATTAGGAGAGAGTGAGCTGAATAAGCCTTTGAACCTTGAGCCATTGAAGATGCATAAAGGAGGGCAAATTTTGGGGTATGACAACCTGAAATTGTTGATCATGGAAAACGCAAGTCTCGTATAGAAGATATAAAATTGAAAAGATATACATTTACAATGATTATAATGATTTATAATTATTTATAGTGTTACTAATAATTAGTGTTGATTCTTATCCACATTTTATGTTTGTGCCAATCAAATGCGGAATGAATTATTAAACTTTCAAATGATTTTTTATTGATTTACTTTTAATTGAGTTTATAATTTAATAATTTTTTTAAGCTTTAAACCTATTTGAAAATATTATATTTTTAATGCTATCTAAAAAAACAATGAGTGATATTTGTAAATTTTACCAACTCTGGTGAATTTTATCACTGAAACTCACTATTTTTACGGGTCACTATCACCACAATACCTTTTTTTAATCAACAAGATATTTGTAAATATTTAACGTTATTAATGATATTCATAAATATTTATAGTTATTAGATATATCAGATTGATCATTTTAGTGATTTGCTACGTATTTATTTTGAAATATTTCTATTCTTCACTTCTACAACTATGAGGTATGGAATCTTTGATATAAGATGAACCAAGTACTAAAGAATGGAAGCTGGTGGTGAATTTGAAGACTTTTTTCAGAATACAATGAGCATTCATTTCTTATAAACAGTGTTTCAACGAGAATGCCTAATTTCAAGCGATTTTGTGAGGATGTTGTGGATGGTATAATGCATAATTTCAAGGGATTTTGTGACGATTTGTGGATGGGTTCATCTTATAAATATATTAAATTTATCATATTGGTGATTTGATAAATATTTCGTTTTAAATATTTTAAGTTATTAGTAATTTTATAATAACAATTGTATATCATCAACAACCTATTTTTATCGAATGACCTAAGATATGAATGATTATTGCATTTCCATGTTATTTTTTTTACATAGCTATTATATATAGATTCATTTCATCTATATTATGTTTTGTGAATCTTAAATTAACATTGTTCATTCGAATTTTTAAACTTTTTTTTTGCGTTTGTAATATATTATTCATCTTAAGATTTGATTTACCCGTGTGGACGCACGGGTCTTCTACTAGTTATGAATAATAAGAAAACACTACAAGAACAGAACAAGGCAAAGAACACACAGAATGAAACAAGTTAATGGAGAGTATGACATGGGATGGTCATCTTCACCACAATGGGACCCGCGTCCCCAGCATTTGAAGAGGAAAAGACTTAATTCTTAGGGCTACATAGAGTTGTGATTATCCAGTTCCAATTTTTAGGTGTCTCCTACATTGAAGTTTTATAACAAAAGTAGTTTCTTTGAGCAGAAAACAATTAGGGACACGGAAACCTAATTCAAACAGATATTTCTACTTCACAAAATCAATTAATACAAACAGTAACAAGCAGTAACGGTATAGATACAAAATTTCCAGTTCCGGAACAATTTTAATACAGCAAAACTATAACCTAAATTCCTAATCTCCAACATACAAAGTTTCATAAGCCCTATTATAGAAAGAGAATCTCACCCTTACCTTGGATTGAGTGCAGCTCTAAGAAGATTCAATAGAAAATTAGAGAAAAATGACACTTTAGAGCAACACTTTGGGTTTCCTTCCTCTCCTATTCACAACCCTAGCTTTTCCTTTTTTTTTTCTTTTTGGGATAGCACGTGTGTTTCTACTAGTTCTATTTCAAAAATAAGTCTACTTTAGTCACTTAACACACAAATGGGCCTAATAAAATATACCTCTTATTATTTAAAGATACCATAAAATAAGCCCAATATCTTTTCTACACTTAATGTAAAAATAAAACTTCCACTTAAATGTCATTAAAATAAAATCTGATTATTTTAATATACCCATTTATTACTCAATGCCTCATATTTCCGGTCTAATCTTAATTACTTAGAAAATTCCCAAAACGCTAAATAATAACTCATTGATATTTCTAATATTAAAATTATCGATTAAATGTCAATCCGCTATCCCGAACTAATACCGACTAAATCATCCCAAAACGCGAAAAATTTCAATAAACATCTCAATAAATAAATAATATTATTCTTAATATTATTCTTCCGACTAAAATCCGACTAAATCCAATATTTAAATCCTTTAATAATTTAATTAACCAATTAATTAAATTCGGGGCGTTACACTAAGTATCGTGAAATGTCTGTTGCTTGTTCTGAAATAATTTTCTTCGTGCTCTTTTGATTGAACTTTGATTTCCTCACACAAAAATAACGTCACTTTATGGTGACAATAAAAATGTCATCCACATCGTTGCAAATTCTGTTTTTATCAATATGTAAAGCAGATATAAGTTAACTGTCATTCAAGTTGTGACTTCTATAATGATTAAATTATATCACTTGTGTGATATTCAGTTTCATATCATTTATATGTTTG
The DNA here is from genome assembly GCF_029867415.1 of Vicia villosa. Taxonomy (NCBI): domain Eukaryota; kingdom Viridiplantae; phylum Streptophyta; class Magnoliopsida; order Fabales; family Fabaceae; genus Vicia; species Vicia villosa. The sequence continues at coordinate 137,967,177 of NC_081183.1, forward strand.
TGCGTCCATGTCATCTGTTTCTTTAAAACGAATTGGTGTTCATTGACGAAGCACATTAATTTGAGGAGGTGTCAATCAGAAAATAATATCACACAATAATTATATTTAACGTTTTTTCTATAATAGGTTAGTCAAATTAGAGACAAATGAGAAGTTAATTTATTCCCTTCATTATATTTATCAACTTTCCTAGAATAGATTTGACAAAATAGACACAAATGAATAATTTAATTATTCTTTTAATTATATTTATCATCTTTCTTAGAATATGTTTGACAAATTAGAAACAAATTGTGAATTAATTTATTCTCCTAAATTTGTAATTATTAGCATTAAATGTTAAAACTACTATAAGTTCACTAAAATTTCTAATCAAATGACATAAACACAAAATACTTACAAGAAATTCCTCTTTCAGCATGGGAATTAACACCACTAAGTTGAAATCAATAGGTTTATTATAATCCATCATCTTTTTTCATGATTCTCTATTTTGTTATAAACATCAACGATGTTTGTTTGTCTAGGATTGTGTGTTCCATGGAAGAAGGAACTATAGTATGTTTTTCGTTTGATAGAGTACTTAATTTATCTACTTTGCATGTTATGGCAGGGAAACAACGGTCTTGTGTGAACAACATCTACACCAAACATTTGATCTGGTGTTTCAGAGATCCTGAAGGAGATGTGCAAGGACCTTTCTCCATGCAATCTCTCTATTGTTGGAGTAATCAAGGCTACTTTCCTCCAGACTTCAAAGTTTGGAGGACAGACCAAAGTGAAGATGAAAGTGTAGTATTGGTGGATATTCTACCAAGAGGTATAAAATGTGTGAAATGTTACATTTGTCAGGGATAGGCTAAGATTTATTGTATGTTTTTAGATTTCTTCATGTTAACTTTTATTTTCTTTAGATTTTTTTAATAATCAACCCTAGCTACACTTTAGACTTTTTGTATTGATGAGAAGTATTAATATATCTTGTTTGTTTCTTTATTTAATAGTTTATATAGATTTGTTATATCATAATACTGATTTTTCATGGTATGGACGTTGTCGTTATTCATCTTTTAATATATACTAGTATCATTTAATATAAATATATAGTTATATAGTGAAAAACTGAATCATTTTATTCAATTCAATAGTAATCACGTATTTTCTTGAAGCATGCAATCTAAGATGACTGGTTGACTATTGGTTAATACATTTTTTAAATGGTATAGAATCACGAATTCAATAATATAGTTATATTAGCCTAGTAGTTAATACATATTCAAATGTAAGTCAATTAATTTTTTCAAAAAAAAAAAATTACAAGTTTAAACAATTTAATATCTGTAAGAAAGAATATGATTTAAACTTGAAATTTCATATTATATTTTCTTATAATCAAATCACACTATTATGTAATTAAAACAATCTTCTAGTTGAATATGATTTATGAGAGTATGAACTTTGATTTGTAATTTTGCTTTGTTTTCAATAATTGCAAAATCAATTACAACATAGAATTTATAAATAATTAAGAATAATTCGTTATACTATAGATTTTTATTAAATATTTACTTTAAAAAATATTTATTTAATTAAATAATTAAGTGTTAGGTTTATTTAGAAAATAAAATAAAAATAATTATTGAGATTATTTTGTTACCATAAGAAAAACACGTGAAAACCTGAAATATTGAGTTATGGTTGTGAGAATTACTAGGAAAGTTTCATCTGAGATAAGAGGAAATTATCATACATATATACATATGGGTGACAATTAGGAAGCTAGGATGATGAGGGTTCCTTACCCTCCCATCAGCGACATGGGTGAATTCATGTTTTATGTATTTTTCTGTAATTTGTGAAGCTTTTGACCAAATGGGATTTGGGCAAAACCTCATTGACATCGATTGATGAATTGTTTTGTTATTCGTCTTACGGTTGTGACCAAATGGAATTTGGGATAAATCTCTTTTGGTCACTATATGATTGGTATCAATACATATTCTATTTTCTGTTTTTCTAAGGTGTCCAAAGGGGATTTAGGAAAAATCCCTGTCACTGTAAGATGGTATATAACTGTTATATGTAAATATAGTTTGTTGCAATATGATTGAATTGTGAATGCTATATGATTGTTTTAGGTAATGCAAAACTATGATTGTTCTGATGAATCGATAGATTTGGGATTCTCTGTTTTCTTTGAAATGTATCTTTTGTTGGTCTATAACCTTTTTTCTAAGAAAACCTATATCGTTGTAAAAAATGTTTACTAAAAAAGTTGTGCGATAACATATTTTTTCAAATTTCTCAAAAAATGTCTGAAAACCAAATTTTTCTAGAAATCTAACTTTTTTCCAAAATCAAAAAATACAATTGTGTTCCTAGGGAGGGTTAGGCGCTGCAAAGCCACAACCAAAGATCGCGAAATAAAAAACAACCGCACGGTGGGGGCGGCGACGCCAACGGCTACCACCTATGTTAGAATCTACGCCTTAGTGGCGGTGGGGTTTGGGCAGTTCAGGCAATTTTTGACAGTTTTGCGTTTGGGGGGTTTGTCTATGATTTTTGGGCATTTTTTATATCACTGATCCTTTTTGTTACCTTTGGGTCAGTTATGAGTGTTTTTTAGTTAAATTGCCACCCCTTAAGTCAATTTTAAGTGTTTTTTATATCACTCGTGAAAGTTAACCTTAAAATCCCTTTTGAATATTTTGGGATACTTTGAGTATTTCAGAGTTATTATTGAATTACAAAATAACGTAATAAACTGTTTGAGGTGTTTTGAGAATTTTGGTTATTTTAGAATTTTGAGTAATAAGATATCATTACGAATTGTTTAAATAAATTGTATTGTTGTATATAGTAAATCGGTGGGATTATATTGAGACACGTTTATTGGAAAACTTATGGTTTAAGAATGAAACCTTTTGAGTATGATGCTTGAGCTAATTTTTTATGATTGTCTGAGTTATATGGCTGTTTAATTTACCTGATCATGCATACATATATTTAGGAGATAGATAGGACTTTGGTGCAGTGATGACCTCAAATTCACAAACGAATCGTTTTTTCAAAGAGGAACCAGAGGTGGATCTCAGATTCATGAGGAATCGTTTGTTCAGAGAGGGACCAAGAGACCACAGATAAATCGGTATTAGACCTTTGAAATCCAAAACCAGTACCTGTGCATACTGAAGGAGAAATTAGTGCATTGGCATTTGCATAATGAATTTTATTGAGATTATGCTATATGAGAATAATAGGTTGCTTAATATTTTCGTTTACCATCTTGTTTTTAAATTTCACCGTTAACATTTATAGGGCGTATTATCACCCCTTTCTTGTTTGTTTTTATGGTCTTGTTCAATTTTGCACAAATATCAAAAGAAGTAATTGCTTGTGAGATGAAAGATAGCTTATCAACTTTCTTTTGTATTTTTTTATTTACGCTTTTAGTTTGGACATTACTCTAATTCTGTAACATTGGGAATATGGTGTATCTGTTTTATTGAGTTGTTTCTAAATTTCATTTCCTTGAGTTTTTCTGTTGAATGAGTACTTGATGTTATATTGTAATTTGAATTTTTCGTTGCATGTATGTTGCTTGCGTCTAAATAAAGTATACATGGTTTGTTGAAGTAACATCCTATGATGTAATTTTCTATTTTATAATTAAGAAATGGGGTTTAGGGTGTTACAAAAAAACATATTTTATCTCAGTTAAAAAGAAGGTTTTACTTTGGTTTCATAGATAAGGTAACGAAGAGCATCATATAAAGTAACCCACTTTACTTCTCGGTTTTAACTCAACTCATGGATAATCTGTAAAGGTCATAGATTCAATCTCTTGGGAGATCCTTTTTGGAATTTTTAAATGGAGAAAAACACTTTTCCTCTCGATTTTGACGTTCCACCGACGCGTAAAACACATTTCACCTTGGTTTTGACTTTAAAGTGACTGGTACAAGTATATATACAATATGAGGAGAAAGAGGCTACACACGCGGCCGGGACTCCCGTCACGAGGAAAATTCGAAGGGCGCCTGACAGGAAGAGGGTTCTCGCCGAGGAACCGATAAAAGAAAAAAGACAAGACCTGAGACGCCAGAGACTACAAAGGGCCATTAGGGAAATTCCGAGATTACACTCTCCTGAATGCATCTCGGGAACGCATCCTGACCAAATGCGTAAATTCCAAGTTCAAGACAGTCGGGGTCCGCTTCCCAAAACAACTGCCTGCTCGATGTCGCGGGCGAAAAATCGTTGTCTTTCTAAATGAGACACCTGATGCCTTCTTTGGGCTCGAGTGCTCAAAAAATGATTTTTCTTTTGTACCGACCAAACTTTTTATTGTTTCCAAAGGAGGAAAAGGAAAAAAGCTGCAATAACCTAAAAGTGGGGGGAGAGATCTTGGGTAAGAGGGTTGGTTATACGAAGGGAAGGTATTAGCACCCAACGTATCTATAGTACTCTATAGGTTTCTTTGTTTTGTTTATTCCATTCTTGTTATGGTGGAGGTTCTTGTGAGAAAGAGGTGGGACCTAAGGTGTTTGTTTGATTATGCTCGCAAAGATCATCGCGATCCTCTGCATACATATCCCTTAGCGGGAATCAGAGCATCTGTAGCTCGGGGTCTACGGGTGCTAAGGTTTGAATGGTTTTTTTTGTTTTGTTTTGCTCGCCAAGGATCGACCTTGTGCCTACGTATTCTCAAAGGGATGTTGAGAAAGTCAGAGCAATCGTAGTTCCCACTTATGCTAGTGGAAGCAAAGGAAAATAGACAAATGTCGTCTAAATGCTAGATGTATCTAATCTATATCATCACATACATCTGTTTGATTTTGTTTGAAAATCTTTTCATTATAAGCCCGGGGCCATGCCACTTAGGGTGCTTAGAATGATAAAGATGTATTTGTTGTTTAACCAGCCTTGTGGCAAAAGTTTCAATGAAGTCAGCCTTGTGACAAAAACTTTGATTAATCAGCCAGCCTTGTGGCAAAAGTTTCAATGAAGTCAGCCTTGTGACAAAAACTTTGATTAATCATCCAGTACGGTGGTAAAACAGTTTGATTGATTAGCCAGCCTTGTGGCAAGAAAAAGTTTGATTGATTGATTGTTTGTGATGATATATAAGAGATACTCCTAGCATAGAGATGAAAAATGTCTAATCTCCTAGGGTATTTGTTTTGGATATTGGGGATGCTTATAAGAAGCCCGTGGGTCCTTGTACGAAGCCCAAGAGGAGGCTATCCGAGGGTCCTTGCATTGTAAGCCCAAGAGGAGGCTATGGGAGGGACAATCCAGGGTCCTTGCATTGTAAGCCCAAGAGGAGGCTATGGGAGGGACACTCGTTTGTACAAAGCCCAAGGGGAGGCATGGTATAGTTGGTTTGAGTTCTTAGAGCGATTTCACCGGGAAACCATACTCTACGTCCTAACCTAAACTAGGGAGATTCTTTGCACGAAGCCCAATAGGAGGCTATGGGGAACCTAGTGTTGTACTAAGTTGAACAAATATATAACACAATCACAAGTATGAACAAGTACGAACAAATATGAACAAGTACATGAACAAGTATGAACAGTTATATGTATATGACAAAGTGTGTGTATATAATGGAGTTTATGAAGGAAATATACCTGTAAGCATGCTCCATTTGTATACATAGGGGCTCGGGACTCATACTCGGGGAGAGGCCCATTGAGTTTATTCAAAAGCTGTGTAAACAGGTATTTACAAAGGGGCTTGGGACTTATACCTACATGGAGGCCCATGGTATATTTTTGGGAAGATTTAAAGAAAACCTTCATTTTTGGTTTGTTATTCAAAGTTAAAAATCAAACTGATCGAGATATGTACAAAAGGCGTACAATGAAATACCTAATTTCATGTACTTGAGTGGGTATGTACAAAAGGGGCTTGGGACTTATACCTACATGGAGGCCCATGGTATATTTTAAACATGGTTGATCGTTTTATTTACAGACGCGTCGTTTGTTGTTTTGAAAACAGTTTGAAAAGTATTGTTTTGAAAGAGTTTTCTGTACAAAGAAAAAACTGTATAAAAGGAAAAAGGAGTGGGTCTTATACTCTCTAATATTCGAGAGGCCCCTGTTTTATTTTCATAAAACAGGGTGGATGGTTTTGAAAAAAGATGTGAGATTTATTGTTTTAAAAATTGTTTGGAAGTAATTTGGAAAAAGTTTCCTGTTTAAAAAAACTGTACAAAGAAAAAGAAAAGGGACTTATACTCTCTAATATTCGAGAGGCCCCACATCGTTTTGAAAATCAATTGATCAATTAAAAAGATTTAATCAATAGTTTCAAAAAGAAATGGTTTATTGTTTTGAAAAGAATGATCGTTTATTTTAAAACGATTTGAATTTTGAAAGAAGTTAATTTAATCAAGATAAACAAAAAGATTGTCTTCAATTGACACTTAGATGATTAGGGTTTGCTCAAAAAATATTTACAAGTGATTAAGTTTGAGAAATCAAGTGAAAAACAATATTTAAAAGTATTAAAAAACACTTAAAATATGTTATTTTAAACTTAATTAAAAATGTATTAAACAAATATATTTTTGTGATTTTTTTTGATATTCATAAAATACATATATAAAATAATAAGTGTGTAAAAAATGAATAAAAAATGAGTTAATTTGATTGGTTAAATTAATGGTTGAAGTTGTGAAGAAAATGAAGAGAAATAGTGATAAAAAAGAAGGGTTTGGTCCCATAGGGACTTGAACTCGTGACCCTGAGGTCACTACTCAAAACAAAAGCCAACTGAGCCACGCTTGTGGCTTGTAATATACACGCGTTGAATTAATTATATTTTAAATCAATTTCCAGAAATCCTTTGAACCAAAAACGCGCCAAGAACAACCCTCCAACTGAAATTTGAAAATCTCTAAAACTGTGTTGTTTTGATCAAGCAAAGGGTCTATCTTACTCGGTTTTTCACAAGGAACATGATGGTGATCTCAGAATTCATTTATTTTTGCTCAAAAGGGGTCAATTTTCGCATGAACATGAAGAACCCTAGAACTGAAATTCAATGTGAAATCGTGTATGTGCAAGTTATGATGCAATTGATTGAGGGTTAATGACCCTCATAGGTGCAGAAACAAGATGGTATGCTCACATTTCATTTATGATGCGTGGAAGTATGAATTTGAAGTTCATGAGCACTTACCTTAAAAACGGCACAACTGAGAATCGAATTCTTGCTTGGAGGTGTTACAGAAGTTGTTTGATGATCTGGATAGCTTCAATGAACCTTATGGAAGGTGTCTGGATGCTTGGAACCATCTGAATTCATCTGGGCATGGCCATGGTACCCGATCTGCATAAGCTTCAAGAGTGAATCGAATTTGATGATTCTGAGGTTATTGGCTATATGTGATGGATTGGATAGTTCATATGTGATATATGGATGATGTTAGAAGTGGTAGTTTGGACAGAATTGAGCCTGAACAAAAATTGGCATGATAAGTCTCATGTTATGCATATTTGGAGGTGAGATGATGATTTTAAGTTTTCAGGTGTTTTGGGGTGTATGAGTGATTCAGACACATCATATATGACATTTAGAAGTTGTGGGAAGCATCACTTTGTTCAGAACTTGCAAGGTTTGGAGGTTGAGTTTTCTACCTCACTTTGAAACACATGACTTGTAATTCAAGAAAGAAGAGAGAAAACCTATAATTGTGAGGTTTTGGTGTGATTTGCAATGAAGTTTGGACCTCTATTTATAGGCCAAGAGTTCTGAATGCAGAGCTTTGCAACTTGATCAAAGTTTGATGATTTGGCTTAAGAGATAAAAAGGAATCTTTTACATTTAATGCAAAATGGTTAAAGTGACCAAACCATGGTTAAAACTCAAGCTTCTTATCCTCTTCCATTCTGATCTCAAATCAGAGAATATCTACCAATTATTGCATCTGTGCATCATTACTTGGATCATTTGGCAAAATGGTTCATAACTTAGTGAAAATGGCTTGAAATTTCAAGTGAAAAGTTCACTAATGTCAAAATTCAAAACCATAGCTACACTCCATATTTTTCCATGCTCTTGGACATTTTGGAAAGCTCATGTTACACACTTCAAAAGCCTAGTTGAAAGTTTCTTCAAGACCTTTAAGGAAATGGGTGAAAAAGATCCATGAACTTTGAAGAAAATGAAGTTTTAAGTGAAATTTTCATAAGATGCCAACTTTGAAGCTCCATATCTCTTAAATGGTTGATCTTATGGAAAAAATTTATATGTGTCAAAGTTGTTTATTGGATCAAAATCTACAACTTTCATGTTGGAAGTTTTTTTCAGTTTGTAGGTGAAATTTTGAGTTATTCCCTTTCAAAGTTTGGAAAAAACCATTGAAAAACACTTAGAATTTTTCTAAGTATGGAAAGTCAAACTTTTGACTTTTTGATTCTTGATTGATTTTCTTGATTTTTCTTGATCAAATGACTTCATATATCATATATTGATGATTCAAAACTTCAAAAGTCATGGTTGACCAAAATTCCCCAAAAGTCAATGGTGATCTTGTACAGTTGACTTTTTCAGTCGAATCGCGTTTCTGGAGATTTCAAATGAAACAGGCTACCCTCACCAAATGAATGGTATGAATGAATCATATTGAAGCATTAGAGGATATTGAGCCATGGTTTGAGTTGTGACACCATGTCCTGATTAAAAAGTCAGTTATTCAGTGAATCAGGTCAAAAACCCTAATTGTCGACCAGATGAAATTGATGACTGTGGATCTTGAATTGAGATGTAATTTCCATTGGATGTTGTCATAGGGATTATTTGAAGATGATTGAAACCTTTGATTGACTCCCTGGGGGTTTTTAGGGTTTCCCAAATGTGATCCCTGATTTTGGTCCCTGATAATTCAAAACCCTGATCTGAGGATTTGTCTGATCAATCTTTGTGTAGGAGATGTTATGAGCCAATGGATTAGGTCAAAATGATGCACTTGAGGTCTTGATATCATGTCCCAAGTCATTATGTCAAATCCTGAGCTAAAGTCAAGAGTGTGCTATCTTCAGTCAAAACCCTAATTCAGTCGATTCAGAGCCTTTGAGCTTGTTGAGATGGATCTCTGAGGACCAAATGTTGATTGTTGATGAAGATGATTCATTTGAAATGAAGGGAGAACAAAACCCTAATTGATTGGTATTTGTACTGATGAGTGATTTCCTGATTAAATCCTGCTGAGTCACAAGTAACAAACACAAGCTATGCAATTTGTTAGAGATGCAAATGATGCATATGAAAATGATATGAGGTGGTATCTTAGGTCAAAAATTGGGGTATGACACTCGACCCATTGTGGATAAGTCAAAATATTATCGTTTCCACAAAAGCCACGGGCACAACATGGAGGATTGTATCCACTTAAAGGATGCAATAGAGATACTTATTAGAGAGGGGCACCTTAAGCTGTACGCTAAGAAGAAGGAGGCGCCCTAGGAAACAAAGACTCAAGGTGAATCCAACATTTCTCCATATTTCACTCCTAACAAATAGTGAGTTTGATATTTCTCTCACCAAGGCGCCAAATAGAGGTAACATGAGCGTTGGAGTGCTAATTTGGATGGTCCCCCAACTCCACCACATTGAAAGTTGTGACCCACCGTTACCACCATACCTACACTCATATATAGTTCCATAACGGAACAAGTTCAATGTTAGATACCATCGTGATGATGGTGATATTTTTCCCAATCCCTTAATGCATTAGCAAATCATGGGTAAACTAAACTATTTTACTATCACCTGCCCTAGTGTAATACGGTGGGAGAAATGACTTTTAAAAATGTTGCGGATAGCAAGAGTCGCCACCGACTTTTATTTTATCCAATTGGAAAGGAAAAAACAATAGGAAAGACCTTTGAAAGAGATTTGAGTTCGGGGGGTAGGTTATACAAAGGGAAGGTGTAAACACCCTTTTTATCCATGGTTATCCACGGGCTCTTAATTGCTTAGCTCACTTTGTTTGTTTGTTTGAAATGCTTGAAGTGTAGTGTGTGACTTGGAAAAAAGGTTTTGATAAGGACTTTAGCTTGTAAATAAGCGTAGCATTTTTGAAAAGATTCTTTGAAAAGAAGTGGGAAAATATTTTGAAATTTGAATAGTGAGTAAGCAATTTAAAGCACCTACCCTAAGTTGATCTTTCTTGTTCTTTAATACTTTCGTTTGAAAGGGCTATCCATACCATAAGAAGGGTAGGTAGTCCTTTCATTGAATGCTCGGGTCACCGAGGGTCATCGTTCGCCTTAAGGCTATCCATACCATAGAAGGGTAGGAAGTCCTTAAAAAAGGATATAATAGTCATTTAGGCAACATGTAAGGACGCCTTAGCATTCCAAGGGACTATCATCATTTATCGAGGCAACATCGAGGTACGAGATCATTTTATCGTAGGCAATATCGAAGGGACCATGATCTTTAAATCGGAGGGACTATGATGATTTAGAATCGAAGGCAACATTTGCTAAGGTATCCCTACGCTCGAAGGGACTTGACTATTATAATCGAAAGGCAGCATAAGAAGGATTACCTTAAAGGTGTGTGAGTGCAACAATCATGTGATTTAGTTCGAATATTTTATCTTGTATATAAGGTGAGCTATGTTCAATTTTTATCTTACCACTCCCTATTTACTAACCACGCAGTTAATATCATACCGAAATTTAAAGTGTTGAAATTAAATCCTACGCTATTACAAGGCTTCAGGGAGGGGGATTACAATACCAAAATGGGGGATGTGCGGAAAAATAAATCCTAAAACTATTACATGGCTTCGGGGCAGTTATATAATAATTAAAAAAATATGCGGAAAATAAAAAGCCTAATTACTTTTACAACCCTTAGCAGTTACATGATATGAAAAACTATGAAGAAATAAAATACGGAAATAAAAATCCTAATTACTATTACAAACCAAGAGCAGTTACATAAATTATAAAAAAATATGTGAGAAAGTAAATAGCGGACGAATTGAGAAATCGGGAAAATATTTGAAGAAGAGGAGGAAAAATATTTGATGTTTAGAAAAATATTTTAAGTTAATTTTAATTGAATCCTAAATTAAATTATAAATATCCTAAATCTAATCAATTATTGAAGAAATTATCTAATTATTAAATCAAATCTAATTGAATTTTAAATTGAAATTTAGTCTTAATTAAAAAATCTAATCTAATCCTAATTATAGTCAATTAAAATAAATGTTAAGACAATTAAATCAAATTAACTATTAAAACTAAATATTTTTGTGACTTTATGATTTTATGGAAATTAAATGAATTAAACAACCTAATTACTAAAATTAAATTAATTAAACAAAAAGGTGAAAGAAAAAATAATTAATAGTCTAAACCCTAATCCTAGTCCTAATTAGTTATGGGTTGATTATGTGATTAAATAAAGAAAATTGTAGAGAAAGAAGAAAGAAGGAAAAATTGACAAAAAGAAAGGGTAAACCTGGGGGTCGAACTTGAGTTGGGAAGGTGATTGGCGCTTGTATGCCACCAGCTGTGCCAGCGTGCTTTTGGTGTTAGTGGATGGGTCGTCGGCGGTTAAGGCGTGAAGGAGTGTTGCGGATCCGGTTGATTTGGTAGTTCTGACTGAGTTCCACTTCTCTTTTGTCTTCCTCTTCTACGTCTTTGGTAGATTATTTTCCATGTGATTTCATCTTCTTCCCCATATGTATCCTCTCTTCTCCATTCACACAAACAAAATCAAATCAAAAGAAAAACAACACTTTCAAATCAATAATCATGGCCATCAATTGATCCAATAAAAAGCTAGCAAAAAAAATAAATAAATAAACAACACCACCCGAGGGCTTCGATGGCGGTTTGTGGAGGAAAGATATGCGTTGAACCACTCGGTTCTACGGTGAGAGGAAGATATAAGTTCTTGAGTTTCTTTTTGAAAGTGTTCTTGATGTTCTTCAACAAGCTATGAAGTTGTTATGATATTCATGATAGAAAATGAAGTTTGATCTTAGAGAGAAGGAGAAGAAAATAATTTTTGTGTTTGTGAGAAGAGAGAGAATGGGGATAAGGGTTAGAATTGTTGTTGTGAATTCCTCATGTGTAAAAATTAGTGATATTTATAGTGTAACTTAGGTCAACAAATATGGAATAAAAAAATCAAATATTAACTATTCATTAAAAGCTTAAATCAAAAATAATTTGATTGTGATCTTTTAAATGATTAACTAATATTTTCTTAAAAAGATCTTTACTTGTTACCCAAGTTGTGAAAGTGTTAAAAATAGAACAAATAAAATTAAAAACTTCCTTTTTTGGATTTTTTGAATATTTTATGATTTTTGGTGCTTTTTTGACTAAAAAATGCATAAAAGTGAAAATTGACTATTTAATTAGTGCGAAAATTAAATTAAAATAATAAAAAAATGCACTTTTATGATTTTTGAATAATGGAAATAAAGTTAGAATTAAAATTAGAAAACAAATATAAAAAGAGAAATGTTAGAAGTGAGATTCGAGCCCGGGACTTCTTGCTCATGTACCTTTTAACCTCAAATCCTTACAAACTGTGCTACGCAACTTATTCGAAATAAAATGACATTTGCAAATGTATGAGGGAAAATTTTGGGGTATGACACCTAGCAATTTTTATTTTGGATTTTAACAAGTTATACAATTCTTGCATTCTCCTCATCATGTTTCCTTGGAAACAGTCTAGTCTATTCTTTCCCACCAGTATAGGTCCCAAATTGAATTTTTACAGTTATGTTGATGAGCAAAGTGTCTTGGTACTCGACACTTTATTCATAACTGGTGCATGTTTCTTGGTTCTTTGTAGGTATGGTAAGGTTTATGTGAGGAAACGACAAAAGGGCAACGAGAGAGAACAAAATCTTTTATAGATTGTGCTGCACATAGGACTGCCAGCTAGCAGTAACTGAGTGGGGAATAATTCCTATATTTCTGTATATAATGATTGCTGCAACAATCATTAGGGTACGCAGAGATTGAGTAGAACCTTCTACCTAGAAGAGAAAAAGCCTCTCGAAGTGCCTCTACTTTTCTTTCTTTCTATTTTCTGCATTTCACTGTTTTCTGCATTTGTGACTGATTGTATGCTAGATCCCATTCGAACTCTAGCTTTTCTGTTTCTATTAAATCAGTCTATTTCCATTCCTACTATGTTATTTCCATTTTCCTTTTTAAGATACTAGATTGAACCTATCAATTTGGTATCTAGAGCCTTGGTTCCTAGCTACACGGCGAATGGTTGTAATGCGAAGCATCACGGAAAATCGCGTGGATTCTATAGAACAGAGGATGGAAAATTTTGAGGGGACGATAGAACAGATCAGGAAGATGGTAACAGAACAATAAGAGCGTCCTCAACTGATGGTCGAACAGATTTGATAGTTGATCCAGGAGTGGCCAGGTGAAGATGGAGGATTCGAAGACGAGGGTAGCACGATGAGTGAGTGGTCACGTGATTCTCGACACAGAAACCATCGTTACGGTGGAGGAAACATGGTGCAAGGTTGGGTAGGTAGAAGGAAGTTGGAGATTCCTATTTTCAAAGGAGAAGACGCGTACGGGTGGCTGGTTCGGATCGAACGGTGTTTCCAGATGAATGGGATACGAGTGAGAGATAAGCTCGATGCTGTGGTGCTCGCTTTGGAGGAAAAAGCACTGAACTGGTATCAATGGTGGGAGGAGCAAGCACCGTTGAGGACTTTGGAAGAATTTAAGGTGGCAGTCATGAGAAGGTTTCAACCGGGTTTGCTGCATAACCCGATGGGACTTTTGTTGAGTTTGAGGCAAATAGGCACTGTAGTAGAGTACATGGAGAAGTTTGAAATGTTAATGGCACCCTTGAGAAGAGAAGAAAGGGTTATGCTGGATTCCATTTTCATGAATGGACTCAAGGAGGAATTTCAAACTGAGCTAAAGCTGCATGAGAGCCAGGGTATGGCTGAACTGATGGATAGGGCTTTATTGATTGAAGAAAGGAATGAAGTAGTCCATAGAAAAGGGAGTTCTTGGATGGACAAAGGAGGGCCTTTAAGGATCAGGGATCCTGTTGAAGTGGGTAGTGATAAGAAGGAGGGTGAGAAAGAAAGTAAGGGAGGAAATGAGAAGTTTAAGGGAAGGAGTTGAACCCAACTGAGTTAGAGGAGAGAAGTAAGAAAGGGTTGTGTTTCAAATGTGGGGAGAAATGGAGTATAGAACATGCGTGCAAGTATAAGCATATGAGTCTTAAGTTGTGTGAAGAGAGTAGTGATGAGGAAATAGAAGGAATTGGCATCCAAACAGGAGAATTCAGGGAAGTTGTCCCTGAGTTCAAAACTCTACAACTGTCATTATAGAGTAAACAAGGATTTACTTCTAACAAATCCTTTAAGGTGTGGGCAACTGTGCAAGGCCTGAAGCTGATCACCTTGATTTATTCAGGAGCTACAAGCAATTTTTTGGATGTAAGGCTGGTGGAACAGATGGGGTTAACACTGAGAGAAACTCCTCTTTATGTCATAGAAGTGGGAAATGGTGAAAGGGTCAGGTATCAAGGGATTTGTGAAGGATTGAATTTCAATTTTAAAGGAGTAGAATTCAATCATCACTTCTTCTTGATGGAGTTAGAAGGGACTGACATGGTGTTAGGGATGGATTGGTTGGCTAGCTTGGGGAACATTGAGGCAATTTTTGGTGAACTATGTCTAACATGGGAGCATGAGGTTCAGAAGAAGAGTGTGCATGGTGATCCTGATTTGTGCACAAAACAAGCTTCCATGAAAGCATTAGTGAAAGCTATGAATAATGAAGGGAGAGGATTCTTGCTACAATCAATGTTGCAGGATGAAGGAGGGCAAGCAGAAGGATTATGAGAGTGGGAACAATTGTTGAGGAAATTTACAGCAGTATTCAAGCTGCCAGCAGGACTCCCTCCTATGAGAGGACATGATCATGCTATCTTGCTGAGACTTGGAGCTTCTATCCCTAACCTAAGGCCTTATAGATATCATTTTTCTCAGAAAAATGAGATAGAGAAGATTGTAGGAGAGATGTTGCAAGCTGGGATAATAAGGCATAGTACCAGCCCTTTCTCAAGTCCTGTGATGCTGGTGAAAAAAAATATGGTGGGTGGAGATTTTGTACTGACTATAGGGCACTGAACAATGTAACTGTACCTAACAAATTCCCTATACGTGTCATTGAGGAGCTGCTGGATGAGTTATGTGGAGCTGTTATTTTCTCAAAATTGGATTTGAAATCAGAGTATCATCAGATTAGGAAGAGGGAAGAGGACATTTCTAAGACTGCTTTCAAGACTCATGAAGGGCACTATGAATACCTAGTAATGCCCTTTAGACTGTCTAATTCTCCTTCCACTTTCCAAGCACTTATGAATGAAGTGCTTAGGCCTTATTAAAGGAAGTTTTGCCTAGTCTTCTTTGATGAAATCTTAATCTATAGTAAAAATAAAGAGGAATATAGGATGCATCTCATGTAGATTTTAAAGGTTTTGTTGGACAATAGCCTGTATGCCAATCAAAAGAAGTGTTCCTTTGGACAGAAGGAGATAGAATATTTTGGCCATTTAATTTCTGGACAAGGAGTAGCAGCTGATCCAAAGGAAGTGGAGGATATGGTGAAGTGGCCTAGTCCTCAGAATCTGAAAGGATTGGGAGGATTTTTAGGGCTCACTGGGTATTACAGAAAGCTTGTTAAGAATTATGGGAAGATAGCTTGACCCTTAACCCAGCTGCTCAAGAAGGACAGTTTCATATGGATCTCTGAAGCACATAAGGCATTTGAGGAGTTAAAGACATCGATGGATTTTGTCCCTGTATTAGCCATGCCTGATTTTGAGAAGGAGTTTGTAGTTGAAACTGATGCTTCTGGAAAAGGGATAGGGGTTGTCTTGATGCAGGAAGGCGGGCCTATTTCTTAGTCAGACTTTATCTGACAAGACTAAGAATAAGTCAGTCTATGAAAGAGAATTGATGGCAATTATTTTGGCTATCCAGAGGTGGAGACCTTATCTCCTTGGGAGACATTTTAAAGTCCACACAGATCAAAAGAGCTTGAAACACATCACTGAGCAAAGGATAATGGGGGAGGAGCAGCAGAAATGATTGTCTAAGTTGCTAGGATATGACTTTGAGGTCATATATAAACAGGAAGAGACAATAATGCAGATGACTCTCTGTCCAGGCAGATGCAGTATAGGCAAATTACCACAATCCATAGTGAGGTTTGGGAAGTCTTAGAAGATGAGGTGCAGAGAGATCTCAAACTTAAAGCAATCATACAGAGGCTACTGGAAGATCCACATGGTAAGAAGGGATTCCAGTTTAAGGGGGGCAGGCTGTACCATGAAGGCAGAATAGTGGTTCCCAAGGATTCACCTAGAATTGCTTGGATATTGAATGAATTCCATGACACAGCAGTGGAAGGACACTCTGGATACCTCAGAACCTACAAAAGAATTGCTAGTGTAGTTTATTGGGAAGGAATGAGGAAGAAGATTCAAGACTATGTTCATGCTTGTGAGGTGTGCCAAAGGAACAAATATCAAACCTGGTCACCGGGAGGGTTATTACAACCTCTGCCTATTCCTACCCAAACATGGAGTGACATCTCCATGGACTTCATTGGAGGATTAACTAAGGTTCAAGGTATTGACATAGTGATGGTAGTGGTGGATAGGTTGACCAAATATGCAAATTTCCTGCCCACCAGTCACCCCTATACAGCCAAAAGCATTGCAGAAGTTTTCATCAGGGAAATTGTGAGGCTTCATGGGTTTCCTAGTTCCACTGTGTCTGACAGGGACAGGGTTTTCTTGAGCAATTTTTGGGTTGAACTGTTCAAACAAGCAGGTACTAAGTTGATGTATAGCAGTGCTTCCCATCCTCAATCATATGGCCAAACAGAGGTGGTAAATAGATGCTAAGAAACTTATCTTAGATGTGTGACAGGGCTAAAACCTAAGCAGTGGCCTAGATGGCTGGCTTGGGCAGAGTATTGGTCCAATACTAATTATCATGCCTCATTAAAGACTACTCCCTTTGAAGCTCTTTATGGCAGAGCACCCCCAGTGCTAATTAGAGGAGACATTCCTTCATCATTGGTGGATGAAGTCAGTAAACTTACAACTGAGAGGAATGTATTGATCAAGGAATTGAAGGATCAGTTGTGCAGAGCACAAGATTTGATGAGAAACTAAGCTAAAAAACACATAAGGGAAGTAGAGTATGAGATATGTGATATGGTGTTTTTGAAGATTCAGCCTTACAAGATGAAAAAGCTAGCTAAGAGATTGAATCAAAAACTGAGCCCAAGGTATTATGGGCCTTATGAGGTGATTCAAAAGATTGGAGTAGTGGCCTATAAGTTGAAATTACCTGAAGATACCAAGGTGCATCCGGTTTTTCATGTCTCCTTACTAAAAAAAGCAGTGATCCCTTCTGTGACTCCACAACCTTTACCTGATTGTATGAATGAAGAGTGGCAGCTGGAGCCAATGCCAGATAGAGTGATCAGTGAAAGAAGAAATGAGCAAGGCAATTTGGAGGTCTTGGTGAAGTGGAAAAACCTCCCTGAATTTGAGAATTCATGGGAATTGGTTGAGAAGATACAGTTTGAGTTTCCAGAATTTATCCTTGAGGACAAGGATAGACTTGAAGGGGAAGGAATTAATAGGTATGGTAAGGTTTTTGTGAGGAAACTACAAAAGGGCAAGGAGAGAGAACAAAATATTTTATAGATTATGCTACACATGGGACTGCCAGATAGCAGTAATTGAGTGGGGAATAATTCCTAGATTTCATTATATAATGATTGCTGCAGCAATCATTAGGGTACGCAGAGATTGAGTAGAACCTTCTACCTAGGAGAGAAAAGGCCTCTCGAAGTGCCTCTACTTTTCTTTCTTTCTATTTTTTGCATTTCATTACTGTTTTCTGCATTTGTGACTGATTGTAAGCTAGATCCCATTCGAACTCTAGCTTTTCTGTTTCTATTAAATCAGTCTATTTCCAATCCTACTGTGTTATTTCCATTTTCCATTTTAAGATACTAGATTGAACCTATCAGTTCTTCAACGATCTCATGGAAAAGCAAGATACAAACAAGAGTCTCTAAATATACTATATTGAGTCTAAGTATCCTGAAATGTCTGTTTCTTGTTCTAAAATAAATTTCTTCGTGGTCTTTTGGTTGAACTTTGATTTCCTCACACAAAGTTAACGTCACTTTATGGTGACAATAAAAGTGTCATCCAAATCGTTGCAAATTCTATTTTCATCAATATGCAAAGAATATATAAGTTGATTGTCATTCAAGTTGTGACGTCTATAATGATTAAGTTATACCACTTGTGTTATACTCAGTTTCATATCATTTATATGTCTACGCGTCCATGTCATCTTTCTTTTAAGCAAATTGATGCCCATTGACAAAGCACATTAATTTGAGGAGATGTCAATCACGAAATAATATCACACAATAATTATATTTAAACTTTTTTCTATAATAGGTTAGCCAAATTAGAGACAAATGAGAAATTGATTTATTTTCTTAATTATATTTATCATCTTTCCTAAAATAGATTTGACAAAATAGAGACGGATGAATAATTTAATTATTCCTTTAATTATATTATCATCTTTCCTAAAATAGATTTGACAAAATATAGACAAATGAATAATTAATTATTCCTTTAATTATATTTATCATCTTTCTTAGAATATGTTTGACAAATTAGAAACAAATTGTGAATTAATTTATTCTCCTAAATTTGTAATTATTAGCATTAAATGTTAAAACTACTATAAGTTCACTGAAATTTCTAATCAAATGGCATAAACACAAAATACTTACAAGAAGTTCCTCTTTCAGCATGGGAATTAACACCACTAAGTTGAAATCAATAGGTTTGTTATAATCCATCATCTTTTTTCATGATTCTCTTATTCATTATAAATGTACACCATGTTTGTTCGTCTAGGATGGTGAGTTTCATGGTGGAACTATAGTATGTTGTTCGTTTTATAGATTACTTAATTTATGTACTTTGCATGTTTTGGCAGGGCAACAATGGTCTTGTGTGAACAACATCTACACCAAACATTCGATCTGGTGTTACAGAGATCCTGAGGGAGATGTGCGAGGACCTTTCTCCATGTTTTTTCTCTATTGTTGGAGTAATCGAGGCTACTTTCCTCCAGACATCAAGGTTTGGAGGACAGATCAAAGTGAAGATGAAAGTGTAGTATTGGTGGATATTCTACCCAGAGGTATCAAATGTGTGCTATGTTACATTTGTCAGAGATAGGCAAAGGTTTGTCCAAGTTGCTGAGTGTTGAGGCTGTTGCGAAAGATATCAAATCGGTTCAAATTGGTTCAAATGTTTTTAGATTTCTTCTTATCAACTTTTATTTTCTTTATATTTTTCTAATAATCAACCCTAGCTACACTTAGAGCTTTTGTATTGATGAGAAGTATTAATATATCTTATTTTTTTGCTTTATTTAATCTTCATATAGATTTGTTATATCATAATACTGATTTTTCATGGTATAGATGTTGACGTTATTCATCTTTTAATATATACGTATCATTAAAAATAAGTATATAGTTATATACTGAAAAGCTGAATCATTTTATTCAATTCAATAGTATATAATCACGAATTTTCTTGAAGCAACCAATCTAAGATGACTTTCGTGAATACATATTCAAATGTTAATCAATTAATTTTTGAAAAATATATTAAATTACAAGTTTAGATTATTTTAGATATGTAAGGAAGAATCTGATTTAAATTTGAAATTTCATATGATGTTTTCGAATAGATTCAAATCGACTGTAACTTTTACGAGTGGTGTAAACACCCCTGTGATTTCTTTTAACTAGTAGGTTTGATTAGTATTATTACTATATCTATTTTCATCTCTTGTATATTTAAATTTGAGTACCCCTCATGCTTAGATATTGAATACAAAGTTGCTTTTATATATATATATATATATATATATATATATATATATATATATATATATATATATATATATATATATATATATATAAACATATATAAAATATGTTTTCTTATAATCAAATCACACTATATTAAGTAGAACAATCTTCTAAGCTGAATGGAATTATGTTAACCCAATCCCCAAATACAAATAAGCTATGAAAATTTTAACAGTGGCTAATCTTCAACCAAACCCTGGTTAAATTAAATATGTATTGTAAATGAAATTTTCTCACAAAGGCATTTGGCTAAGTTATTCTGTGAGATAAGGTTAAATATAATTTTAGAGAGAGTGAGTGAGAGATGAAAGTGTCAAAATACGATTTTGGATGGTTTGGAATGAGAAATGGAACCTCTATATATAGGGTTGAGGTTGGCTCAAAATAAGAATTTGCAATCAATATATTTTATCGTTATCAAATCAGTTAGTGATGTTCATCATCGATTTGATGATGTAAATAAACTATTGTAAGTTCTCAAAATGAAAGTTTAGGATAACTAGCCATTGCACAAAATCAAGGCGTGTTCAAACTAACTCGGGCCTTAAGTTTGTGCATTTCTAATTGATTGGGCATATGATTTAACTAATTAGAAAAGTCAAAATTTTGCCCATGGTTATTTTGACCACTCCTCGTTCATCTGTTACCCTCCAAATGTTTTTCAAAGTATTTTGTTTTGGTAAATCATTTTGAAAATAGTTTGTGTGTCTGTTTTAGCCTTGTGCTTTTATAAGAAAATTCCATTTACAATACATATGTTCACTCACTTAATAAACTAGAAGATTACTTATTTTCTACAAGCCTTTGCAAAATACTCCTCTTTATGTTGACATTGCTTCAGATCACTTGATATGAGGCTTCAGATTATTTCCACTTTATTTATCCTCATTGGATAGTAAAGTTCATCAAACCATAATACTTAGGTAACCTCTTAACCGTTCATGCTTGACTTATCATAGTTATCATCATTGTTGTCATCATAGTAGTTGTCATCATCAAAAGTAGATGTTTGTATTACCTGCAAATCAAAGTTCCACATTCTCCCACTTTCTTATGATGACAACACATCTCTCAAGGGAGGTGGTGAAAGAGACAATATAGATATATTTGTAGTGATTAACTCTTCCTGAGTTAGATATACCCTCCCCCTGAAAGTATATTTCTTCCCCTTTGTGAAAATAAGAAAGGCACGTAAAGATGCATTATGGGAAATAGAAATAAAAAACAAGGGTAGTTTGGGCATTTAAGAGAAAACATCACACACATTTTTTATTTAGAAAAATTCAAATTGCAATAATGGAAATTTCATGAAGGAGAATTTCGGAATTCAAAGTAAAGAAAATGTGAAAATATCTAAAAAACATTTAATTCATTTCATCATCATCCTCACTGGAAGTCACTTGAGAGATAAAAAAAATTCTAGCCATTTTCTCAATGAGTATATTGATTTTTGTATTAATTTTTCTTTCATCATGGATTTCACTATAAGGATTGGATGAAGGAGTATTTCTTTGTTCCCTTGATCTTCTTGGTTGTTGAGGGATAAATTCTCCTTCTTGAATTGCATATCCCGTCTTGCTTATAACGGGTTGTCCTATCTCTGTATGTACATAGATGGGTTCTTCTTCTACAAAGGGATAGTCAATGTAGTGTATCTTTTCGGAATAAGTTTGACATAGTATAGGGTGTTGTTTTTTATTTTTCCTTTTAGCACGTGGTGGATTAGTGCATCTGCCCAATTTGTTGGGACTTAGATTTCTAAGAACCAGACAACTGGGATGTCTGATTTTTAGACGGTGTTATAGTTTCCCTTTCTTGGTAACAAAATGTGGCTCATAGTATAGTGAATTAATCTAATGCTTGGACGAAGGAGTCCAACATTGAAGGGAATTGGAATGTTGGAAGTAAGATAATTAGGAGTGAGTGAGCAAGCTTGTCAAAATTAAATTTGTTACCTTCAAAATCCATTTGATGAAAATATTTTTTTATGAATGGTAGTTTGAAAATGTGAGCGGAGTCTTCAAGAGTCACAGTGATAGGATGTTTTCTAACTTCGGAGTTGATGATTCCATCAGTGTAGGAGAGGTTTGTGTCAGAGGATGTGGGATTTTAACCTAACTAAACAAAAACTTGTGAGATTTTAACACTGCGCTGATCTCGAACCTTTCAAGCCTTTAATATTGGGTTGAGCTTCAACCTATATTGGTTTTAATCGGGCTTACCAAGAACCTTTGATGATTTTAACACCGGCTAATCTTTAACAAAATATAGGATTGATCACACAATCCCCTAATATAAGTTTTTATAGGATGAGCTTATTTTCCAAATAAATACCGAAACAAAAAGTATTCAACCAAATTGTATACAAAATCTTCCCTTGGTGAATTTTACAATTCTACCCTTTCCATATTTACAAATGTATACTCACTCACAAAGGAAATTTTCTCACAAAGGCATTTGGCTAAAACATTTAGTGTGAGAAGGTTAAATAAAATGGAAGAGAGTGTGTGTGTGTGTGTGTGCGCGTGTGTGTGTGTGTGTGTGGAAGAGATGAGAGTGCCAAAACACGATTCTGGATGATTTTGAATGAGAAATGGAACATTTATTTATAGGCTTGAGGTTGGCTCAAAAAAGGAATTTGTAATTAATGCATTTTACCATTATCTAATCGATTAGAGCATGTTCTCAATTGATTAGATGATGCATATAAACATTTTTAAGTTCTCAAATGGAAGGTTAGGATATCTAGCCATTGCACAGAATCAATGCGCGTTCAAAATAGCTTGGGCCTCAAGTTTGCGCATTTCTAATCGATTGGGCATATGCTCTAACCGATTAGAAAAGTCAAAATTTTCTCCCATGGATAATTTCGTCTCGTGCTTTTTCGAAAAATCATATTTGCTTTACATATGTTCACTCATTTACTAAATTTGGAGATTACTCATTTTTTACAAGCCTTTTGTCAAATACTCCTCCTTATGTTGACACTTCTTCATATTACTTGATATGAGGCTTTAGATTATTTCCACTTTATTTCTCCTCATTGAATAATCAAGTTCATTAAACCATAATACATAGGTTTTATCCTTAACCTTTTAATCTTTCATGCTTGACTTATCATAGTTGTCATCGGTGTTGTCATCATAATAGTTGTTATCATCACTACTATAAAAAACACATTTAACGTCTGAGGCGGAAGGCATTTAACCTTGGCTAGAGAAGCGATGTAACAAATGACGTCATAAAAAGTTGTCACTTTACCCATGGGTTATTAAAAACCTAAGGGGTAAAATTATCTGCACATAGGTTCAAACTCCATCATCTGTACTTTTATTATTTTCAAAGCTAGCCCATAATACCTCTTGGCTTATTAATAAAATCGAGGGGTAAAACTCTTTACAATGTTTACACAAAATATTAAAGTAAAATATATATAAAAAATTGAATCTGATTCATCATCATCACTGTCACTAAGAACAAATGATGGATCCTCGTTTCATTGAAATATTGTGGGAGAGAGAATATTGGATATAAGTATTTTTCAATGACTTTTGCATTCATTTGTTTCTAAAATAAAACAAAAAGTTTAATAAAATAAATATATGCATATTACTGAAGAACACAAACCTTGAATCCAAATTATTTTCTACTTTTTTTATCCATCACAGAGAACTTTAACAAGCTTCTTTACGCTTCAATGTTTGCATGTGTTCTATGTTTCTTTAATAATTTTTTATATTCATAATGTTTTTATAATGGATGTGTGTTAGGTTTCACGCGGATCACTAATGACATTGTTTGGAGTGTTGATACTCATTAAATGGACGACAAATATTTTTTTAAGGAATATGAATATCCTCAATAAACACGCTTAAATATCTCATCGGTTATGATAAAACCGAGTTAAAAAGTATTTATTTTCACATACCCCTCGGTTTCAGTTGAAAAGCGAGGTAAAAAAGCTTTTGTTTTTATTTTTAAATTACATTTTTTACACAATATATTAAAATACATTGTTTACAAATCTTTTCTCTTATTTCAGATTTAGTTATGTATCCTTTGTTCCCCACAAACACTCCATAATTTATCTATTTCTTATAAGTTATATGTTCCCTAATAACAGATATTTTTTTTTTGAATTGCAATCCATCCCAGAGATGTGTTCCCCAAGTTTTTGAGCATTTCTAGAAAAATTAATTTCACAAGAAAGAGAACAAAATGTATAGTGCTGGCAATATCTTGAGCGGATTTTGTTGTACACTCTTTGATTAACAATATATGAATGTTATTCCAAGACACAACATCAACATCATTATGTGGGATAAATTTCAAGGGCAAAAAAATGTTTTAATCAAGATTGAAATAAGAACATTGAAGATATTTTTTCTGTCTTCTAATATACATCCAAAAGACTAATGCGTACGAGTTTGGAGCAAATCGACTACATATAAGTTAGGTTTATGGTAGAAATTCATTAACAAGTGTTTTTATGGTAAAATTTGATTATATTTTCCCTAGGTTATTTGAGAAACCGAATGATTAGATTATTTGATTTAAAAAATATATATTAAACTACACTTACTAGGTATAAATTTTTTTACCTTCGATTTTATAAAAAATTTGAGAGATAAGATGAATTGTCAAATATAGGCGCCTTTTGGTTCTAAATAACACTTAAATTACAGGAGCTATGAATCGAAACTCAAATCTTGAGTAATATTCTATGTCGGTTTTGGACAAAAACAAGGTATAAAATATATTTATTTTAAAGATAATGAACAATGGCGCGTCACAGGTCATTTTACCTCAAATTTTCAATGACTGAGGTGAAACATATGTCATGAAATGTATTACTTGTAGTAGTGCATCAAAAGTAGATGTCTGTATTACCCGCAAAATAAGGTTTCACACTTCAATGATCGCATGAAAAAATATGATACAAACAAGAGTCTCTAAATCTTCTATTGAATCTAATTATTGTGACATGTCTGCCACTTGTTCATAAATATTTTGCTTCGTAGTTTTTTAGTTGAACTTTGATTTCCTCACACAAAATCAATATTATTTTATGTTGACACTAAGGGCCCGTTTGTTTTGGCTTTTTTTAAAAATGATTTTTATAGTGTTACAAAATTTTGTGAAAAATAATTTTACAAAGAAACTTTTTTTAAAAGTTTCAAATGAAAATTTTGTTTGAATAGTTATTCTTAAAATGTGATTTTGGGTATTTCATTTATTTATGGGAAAAAAATTTGGATATCAAACTTTCTAAAAATCACTTAATTTTGAAGCTATTTCAAATAAATTTTCATAAAAATCCTTTTTGAAATACAACTTTTTGAAAAAATTGTGATTTTGACTAAGTTTTAGTCTTCAATAATCTATGTTTATGTTCTATGATGTCAAAATTAGTGTTTCATTTTAGAAAAAACAAATATAAAAAAACTTGTAATATTTTAAAAAATAGTTTTAGAAAATCTATTTTTAAAAATACAAAAAAAAAATTCATTTTTTTAAATTTAAAACAAAACAGGCCTAAAAGTGCCATCCATATATATATATATATATATATATATATATATATATATATATATATATATATATATATATATATATATATATATATATATATATATATATATATATATATATATATATATATATATATATATATATATATATATATATATATATATATATATATATATATATATATATATATATATCTATGTGTGTGTGTGTGTTTTTTTTTTTTTACTTAGTTTGTTCTGCCTCCACGTCACTTGTTTCTTGTAAGCAAATTTATGTTTATTGATCAGACGCATTAATTTGACGAGATGTCATGAATATCACATAATAGTCACTACGCCAAAATTGGCTTTTAAAAGCGCACCTACAACAGCGCTTATTCACAAAAGCGCTTTCGTAGGTTTGGTTAAAAACAAAATAAAAAAACACGCTAGAAAAGCGCTCTTAAAGGGGGGGCAATGAAAGCTCTTTTCAAAAGCGCTCTTATAGGAGGTGGGTATGAAAGCGCTTTCTAAAAGCGCTCTTAAAGGGTGGGGTATGACAGCGCTTTTCAAAAGCGCTCTTATAGGGGTCTTATAGGGGGTGGATATGAAAGCGCTTTTGAAAGCGCTCTTAAAGGGGGGGGGTTACGAAAGCGCTTTTAAAGAGAAAGCGCTGGTATAGAGTGGCCTATGAAAGCGCTTCTGAAAAGCGCTCTTGTAGCCCTCATTAAATATTTTTAAAACTAAAACACGCTCTTTTATTTTAATTTCCAGAAACATTCTGAAAGTTCTTCTTCTTCCTCTCACGCTATTACTGTTCTTCCGTCTAAACCACTCACCCTCTAAACCACTCACCCTCACGTCTGAACCACTCACCGTCCGTCTCAACCACTCTCCGTCGTCTTCTCACCTTCAGGCCACCGCCGCCGCCGCCGTTCTGTGGGTGGGATTTTAGGGTTTTCTTGGTCAAAATCAACATCTTCTTGCTGCTTCTGTTCAGGTAAAATCTTCCCACTATTTAGTAGAACTTGTAATTGCAAATGAAATTTCTGGTTTGGTTATGAACAGATTCTTTAGTAAATATATCTTGGTTTATGCAAACAACTCCAACCACAATGACCCTTTCATCCATACACTGCAAATTCAATTATTTTAGCTTTGGATGTATTGTTTTTAGTTTCATCTTAATCAATCTCTGGTGCACTTCTGGTGGTGATAATTTAATCCATTGTTTATAAAAAAAAAATATTTTAGCTTTTGATATATTGTTTTTGGTTTCATCTTCATCAATTTTTCCTTTGTGTCTGTTTATAATTTGATGGGCATGGTATTTTGAAACGTAGACTATTTGTTTTTATGAGTGGATTTTTTTTTTATGATGAACAAACATTGTTGGTAATCTTAATTTTGGCAAGTGAAACATGAATCTAAACAAATAGTACAAACATTGTTGATAATCTTAAAATTTAAAATGATGAGATAATATTCTATTTATGTTCTAAAAATGTTCAAATTACATAAAGACGAAAAATGATTCATTGTAGCTATTTCATAGCATTAAAATCGTAGAAATAGTTATATTTAAAAAAAATTAATATACTTATTTGTTTTTAAGATGTTAAGTAGTTGGTGCAAAAAAGAAAAACTATCTCTTGAATTTTACTATTTAAAAAAAATAAATATACTTATTTGTTTATAGTTCTATTTAATATCAATTTAGTGTCTCTCAACCAGTTTTTTGGTTTGTGGACTTATATTACCTTGAAATAAGGTAATGTCTTCTTTAAGAAATCGGGTATTCTGATTAGGTATTCTATTATGATGATAGCTATTTATTATCTTGACAGAATTCCTTAGTACCTGATAGAGAAACCAAGAAGCATTTGTTTAGCTTAATTAAGTCATGGATAAGACATGGATGAGATCAAACCGATTGTCGAAAGAGTACGAGAAAGGGGTATGGGAATTCGTTGAGTTTGCGGTTAAGCACTCCGAAGACCCGCTTCGAATGCCGTGTCCTTGCTTGGGTTGCTGTTATGGGGATAAGGTTGACGGGAAACAGTTGGGATCCCATTTACTACGGTTTGGAATTGATAGAAGTTATACATGTTGGACAATGCATGGTGAGAAAAGTAACGGGAATGCTGGGTCGAGTTGTAATAGGAAGTATGCTTCAAACGACGATTGCACAGACACATACGATTGCGATCGAGTCGAAGAGATTGCAGAAGCGCTTGAAGAAGATCTTGCGGATTGTCCCAAAATGTTTGAGAGGTTGGTAGGCGATGCAGAGAAACCGTTGTATGATGGTTGTTCAAAATTCACAAGATTGTCTGCGGTGTTAAAGTTGTACAACTTAAAGGCGGACAATGGATGGTCGGATAAAAGTTTCACAGAGTTATTAGCCCTTATGAAAGATATGCTACCAGAGGATAATGTTCTTCCCAATCGAACGTATGAAGCCAAAAAGATGTTGTCCTCTATTGGCATGAGCTATGATAAGATACATGCATGTCCAAACGATTGCGTTTTGTTTCGAAACGAGTATGCAGCGTTGAATGAGTGTCCTAAATGTGGTGCCCCTCGATATAAGAAAAAGTTGTCTCCTGCTAAAGTCTTATGGTATTTTCCTATAATTCCGAGATTTAGACGCATGTATCGTAGTGAGACCGATTCAAGACACTTGACTTGGCATGCAGATGAAAGAATTATTGATGGAAAGTTGCGACATCCGGCAGACTCACCACAATGGATGAAAGTTGATACTGAA
Source organism: Vicia villosa (assembly GCF_029867415.1). Classification (NCBI taxonomy): domain Eukaryota; kingdom Viridiplantae; phylum Streptophyta; class Magnoliopsida; order Fabales; family Fabaceae; genus Vicia; species Vicia villosa. The sequence continues at coordinate 137,995,505 of NC_081183.1, forward strand.
TATCCTGAATTTGGAAAAGAAGCAAGAAACCTTCGGTTGTCATTGTCTACTGATGGAATGAACCCGCATGGTATTCAAAGTATCTCGCATAGCACATGGCCTGTGATTCTTATGATCTATAACCTACCTCCGTGGCTATGTATGAAGCGTAAGTACATGATGTTATCAATGCTAATTTCTGGGCCTAAACAACCAGGGAATGACATAGACGTATACTTGGCACCGTTAATCGAAGATTTAAAGTTTTTGTGGGACAACGGTGTGGAGGTTTACGATGGGTATAGGAAGGAAAGTTTCAACTTGAGGGCGATGTTGTTTGGAACAATTAATGATTTTCCAGCATACGGAAATTTATCCGGGTACAGCAATAAAGGTCAAAAGGCGTGTCCCGTTTGTGAAGATGAAACCGATACGACACGATTGGATCTTTGTCAGAAGAATGTCTTTCTCGGTCATCGTAGATTCTTAAATTCTAATCATCACTACCGTGGGTGGAGAAAAGCATTCAACGGAAAGGCCGAACATGGTACAGCCCCGCCTTTTTTGTCAGGTGATCAAATTTTTGAAAAGGTGAAAGATGTGAGCACTCAGTTTGGCAAGCCTTTTGCACATTCACTTGTCAAGGGTGGGTGGAAGAAGAAGTCCATTTTTTTTGAACTTCCATATTGGAAGTCGTTGTACGTAAGACATTTCCTGGATGTTATGCATATTGAAAAAAATGTATTTGACAGCGTTATAGGTACGTTACTCAATATACCAGGAAAGTCTAAGGATGGCGTTAACATAAGGAATGACATGGTAAACATGGGGATGAGAACTGAATTGAGACCCGTGACGAAAGGAAGACGAACATATCTGCCACCTGCTGTTTACACTCTATCTAGAAAGGAGAAGAAAACATTGTGTAAGTTCCTCAGTGAAGTTAAAGTTCCAGAAGGCTACTCTTCAGATATTAGAAGACTTGTGTCCATGAAAGACCTCAAGTTAAAGAGTTTGAAGACGCATGATTGTCATGTTATAATGGAACATTTTTTACCAATAGGTATACGTTCTATTCTGCCAGAAAAAGTAAGAAGCGCAATAACTAAGCTGTGTTTCTTCTTCAGGTCAATTTGCAGTAAGGTGGTCGATCCCGCGATCTTACCAACATTGCAAAAAGAGATAGTTGTTACTTTATGTGATCTTGAAATGTATTTTCCTCCCTCGTTTTTTGACATAATGGTTCATCTAGTCGTTCATCTTGTGAAAGAGACACAATTGTGCGGACCAGCTTATATGAGATGGATGTACCCTGCTGAACGTTATATGAAAATATTAAAAGGGTACGTGAAAAACAGAAGTCGATCGGAGGGTTGTATTGCCGAACGATACGTTGTTGAAGAAGCGGTTGAGTTTTGTACTGAATATCTGTCAAATGTTCAATCAATTGGACTCCCCAAATCTCATATTGTCGAAAAAAAAGAAGGAAAAAGGCTAATTGGAAATAAAGTTGTGACAGTATCAATGGTCGAACGGGATCAAGCGCACTTGTATGTTCTGCACAATGAGATTGAGGTTGAGCCGTATGTTGAAATGCACAAGGTTGTTCTCCGAGATTTAAATCCAAATAGAAATGAGAACTGGATAGTACGAGAGCACAATCGAAGTTTCATACCGTGGTTTAGGGATCATATTTATTCAAAGTATCGTTCAGATCCTGCTTCAGTAACAGAAAGGTTGAGATGTTTAGCCTATGGTCCAAGTGTAATTGTGCTTTCTTATAGAGCATACGCAATTAATGGATACACATTTTATACCAAAGAACAGGATGATAAAATTACTATGCAAAATAGTGGTGTTACCTTGGTAGCTGAAGCAATGCACATATCAAGTGCGAATGACTTAAATCCGAAATTTGCAAATTTGTCATATTTTGGGCTAGTATCAACTAGCAAAGGAAATTTCCCGAGGTAATTATAATTTTTTTTCCTTTTAAATTGTTCTATTTTATTAATGATAATGACTTTATATTTACTATTGGTTTAGGGCATTTCATCTTGCCAACTATACTTATCGGAACCGAGTTATCGACTAGTTGGCAAGGGAAAAGTGCACAACACTTTGGGAGATTTACTTCACCATAGACCGCTCCCGGATGGACACCTGAAAGTATCAGTGGATGTTGTAGTAGATCATGATGCGATGCTACCGGTACCTGACATGGTCTCAGAGACGACATTGCTGCGAGATGCAATAGGATCATTTGTTGCATGGCCCTCGGAGCTCATTACCATTAGTGATGAGGTATATTGAAAACGATTATGAATCATTTAGTTTTCGAATGTCAATTCTAAACCGTTTATTAATTATTTTTTACATTTTAATTTTAGACTGCTCCTATAAAACCCACAGTTAAGGGTAAAGGGATTTTACAGGAGGAGGAGTCCGTTGCATCACTAAAAGAGGTACATTTAAAGTGTTAATAATTAATCTGAATCTAAGTCTGCATGATTTTATATTTTACATAACTTATATGATTTTTAGGCATCCGCTCGAGAGTCACAACAAGTGACGCAGCAAGTTCGTACCGTACCACCCACTGGTCCTCCGAAGCCAGCGGGAAAAAAAGGCGGTGCTTTTGTGCCTCGGTACCGGTCGACGCTCGCAACAATGGTTGATATGTCCGATTTGAAGGATGGTGCTTTATGTGAAATCGTTATGGATGAGAGTGTCTTCGGTATTGAATTCAAGTCACTTATTACACTTGATGACTTGGAGGAGATTTTTAAGCATGATCAACTAGGCGTCAATAACATGCACTCATACATTCGATAATATTCCCTCATCCGATATATTATTTAATTAGTCCCACAATATAATTTATTTACACATTTCAATGAAAATAATCTAATGTTTATTATGTTTTTATTTAAGGTTGTTGTATGACAGAGTGTTGCGCGGGACTCCGTTGTCTAACAGATTCCGTTTCGTGTCTTCCGCCCACTGCAGCGGAATGGCAATTGATTCGGAACCGGAATCAGTTAGACAGCGCTTAGTAGATAGATTCATGTCCACCGGCAATACAGAATGTCTGCATCTTTGGGCGTATAATACCCGACCAGTAGGGTTAGTTTCTCATTCTTTGTTCATCTAATCTCTGTTTCTTTTGTGTATAGCAAAATTTTCATATAACCTATTGTTTTTATTTATAGAGCACACTGGTTGCTGCTTGCTATCAACCCTATAAGGGAAGTCGTGTATTATCTGAATTCGGTAAATGGTGAATGGACCAATTATCCGGCCATGAAGGACATCGTTGATTTGTAAGTGGGATCGTTCTAAATATATATATTCGTGTATATTTATATATATATATATATATATATATATATATTTACTTATTTGTGGGATTGATCTAAACATATGCTTTTATATATTTGTTAATTAGATCAATACAAGTGTTCCGAAGTCAACGGGACGCACAGGTATCCCGAACTAAATCTAGCAACATTACTTGGATCCAAGTGCAGGTACATTATTTTTCACAATGTTGCTTATAATATATTTATGCTACTTGATAAAACAATGCACAACTATAGAATCTTATTTGTTTTTCTATGTAGTGTCCGCAACAGAAAAACAGTTACGACTGCGGATACTTTGTATTGAGGTTTATGAAAGAAATCCTTCAGGCAAATCAATTAGAGATTCCGCTCACGGTATGAATTTATAACTTAAGATAATTTCATATAATTTATTACATTTAACTAAATGTATCATTCATATTTTGTTTTTGTTTTGTAGTACCTTGACGAATTCCGTGCCGCTGGATACCCGAGACTTAAGTTGGAAGAAATAAAAGAGGATTTGTGTCATTTTTATATTAAGCGCTTTTTCATGTAGGATTTGTGTCGAATTGAAGTACTATAATATTATTGATGTTGTAATGATGTATATATATAATTTTGGATATTATAATGGTATTATATTAGTATATATATATTGTCTTACTGATGGCTGAAATAATATCGTCGAAAATAAATTACAGGTCGAAAATATTACAGGCTGAAAACATATTACAGGTCGAAAATATTACAGGTCGACTGGGAGGATTAAATTACAGGCTGCACATTAAAATACCTCATTTAGCTACTAAAGCGCTTTTTAAAAAAGCGCTCTTAAAGGCCCACATACTAAAGCGCTTCTTTTTAAAAGCGCTGCCAAAGATTACTAAAAAAGCAAAAAAAAAAAAAACAACATACTAAAGCCATTTTGTAAAAGCGCTCTTATAGGGGGGGCTATCAGAGCGCTTTTTCTGGAAAAAGCGCTCTTAAAGCCCACCCTATAAGAGCGCTTTTATAAAAGCGCTTTAGTATGTTGCGTTTCTTTTTTAATTTTTACTCTCACAGGTGGGCCTATCACAGCGCTTTTCTGGAAAAAGCGCACTTAAAGGGGGGCCTACCAGAGCGCTTTTTCCTGAAAAGCGCTCTTAAAGGGGGGCCTATAAGAGCGCTTTTTCCAGAAAAGCGCTCTTATAGGGAGGCCTACCAGAGCGCTTTTAAAAGCACTTTCGTAGCCTATGCCAGCGCTGGCTTTGGCAGCGCTTTGAAGCGCTGTTAAAGCCCAAAAAAAGCGCTCTTGTAGCTGTTCCGTGTTGTAGTGAGTTATATCAGAAAAGATATATGTACACTGTAAGTGTACACTACACCGTATAATTCTACATTTAATATACTATTTTTATTTTTTTATTAATTTATATTTTTTTGGATTTTGTGCAACCACATTTTTGCCTTGTTGTTCTTTACGGTGTACATGTGGTGTATGAAAAATAGTGTACAAATAGCACACCTGTAGTTATATTTAACATCTTTCCTATAATAAGGTTAGACAGAGATAAATAAGTAATTTATTTATTTCTTTACTTATATCTATCATCTTTCTTAGAATATCTTTGCATGTTTTGGCAGGGCAACAATGGTCTTGTGTGAACAACATCAACACCAAACATTTGATCTGGTGTTACAGAAATCCAGAGGGATATGTGCAAGGACCTTTCTCCATGCAATCTCTCTATTGTTGGAGTAATCAACGCTACTTTCCTCCAGGCTTCAAGGTTTGGAGGAAAGACCAAAGTGAAGATGAAAGTGTAGTATTGGTGGATATTTGCCCAGAGGTATGAAATGTGTACTATGCTACAGATGTACGGCATAGGCTAAAGTTTGTCCAAGTTGGTGATTGTGGAGACTGTTGAGAAAGGTATCAAATCAACGAGGTCTGAGCTAAAAAGATCTTCCCTAGCTTTGGTTATAAATAAATTGGTTTAAACAATCAATGTTAATTTATTGCCTGTTTTTAGATTTCTTGTTGTTAAAATTTATTTTCTTTGGATTTGTTTAATAATCAAACCCTAGTAGCTACACTTAGATTTTTTGTATCGATGAGAAGTATTAATATATCTTGTTTGTTGCTTTATTCAATATTTTATATAGATTTGTTATATCGTTATACTGATTTTTCATGGTATAGATGTTGAAGTTATTGAACTTTTAATATATCATTTAATATAACTATATAGTTATATACTGAAAAGCTGAATCAGTTTATTCAATTAATCACGAATTTTCTTGAAGCATGAAAACTAAGTTGACTAGTTGAATCATGAATTCAATTGTATATTAGCCTAGTGGTTAATACATATTTAAATTTGAGTGAGTAAATATTTTCAAAAAAATACACAAGTTAAATACTTTTATGTCTTAAAGAAAAGATCTGATTTAAATTTGAAAACTCATATAAAATTTCTTATAATCAAGTCACACTATTATGTAACAAAAACAATCTTCTAAGTTGAATAAAATTATATGTTCTTTTAACTTTTGGATTTGGATGTAATAAGCTTTTGCCTTCAAAATGCTTTAATGAGTTTTTACTCGATTCTCTTTTATTTTATATTTAAAATAAATATGAAAGTATAGAGTAATGTTGGAGTTCACACTTGCATTGATGTAGAAGATGATGAATTAGATGAAAGAATGCAAAAAAGAAGAAAGAGAAAAAAAATTGTTAACAACTTCAAGCACTTCATTCTTAACTTGATTTCGTGCACAGAAAATGATACTTAGTATCTATATATGCTTGCTTTTCTCATGTACCACTCGATTCTTAGCAAGGTTAATTGCTGACTTGTTATCAATCATTAGTTTGATTGGTTTGCTCACCTTGAACTTTAGTTCCTGCAGCAAATTCATCAGTCAAACAGTTTGACACACAGACAATGATCTAACAATGTATTCAACTTCACCGGTTTATAATGCAACCACTGGTTACTTCTTGGAGCACCAAGAAATGGGAGCACCTAGATACATAAACGTGTATCCTGTAGAGCTTCTTCTACCAACTCTGTCTCCACCAGTCAGAGTTTGAATAGCGTATCATCTTAGCAGCATCTGACACTCTAGATAGAAATAGAATTTCATGCTTCAGAGTTTCCTTTACATACTGAGGATTCTGATTGTAGCTTGATAATGTGTCCACTTTGTTTTACTCATAAACCTACTCATCATTCCAACTGCATAACATATGCCAGATCTGGTGTTGCATAAATGTCTCAGAGAGTCAACCAACTTTTTGAAGTTTGTAGCATCTACATCCTCACCATTTGGATTCAAATATAGCTTATGGTTTGTTTTTGCAGGTGTGGTTGTAGACTTACTGTTCATAAGAAAAAACCTACTACTACAGCTCAAACTCATACTTTAGCTAATGCTTAATGATTCCCTTTTTAGAGCATATAGTCTCAATCCCTAAAAAATATACCATAATTATAAGGCTAGCCATATCAAATGCATTCATCAACACCTTCTTGAACTTGTTTATCTCAGCAGTACAACTCTCTGTTAGTAATATGTCATCAACATAAAGAAACACCAGAATCACATTGCAATCAGAGGTAGGATGCACGTACAAACCATACTCCATTTCATTTTATGAATCCCTAATGTTTGAAAAATGAATCAATTTCAAGATTCCAAGCTTCTAAAAAGTTCATCTTATTTCTTTTACATATTTATGTTAACCTTTTATAAATCTTATATTTTATTGATGAAAATATTTTTTTCATCTTCTTTCCTTCTCAACCCCAATTATTATTATATTTTTAAGCAAGACATATTGATAAGAGAACAAAAGTTCTCAATCTCGATCATAAAAGAATGAGACTAAGCTCAACAAAAAAAATTACACTCCAATTGAAACCTGAGATAAATAAAACAATAGGTTTTTGCTAAATTCATAGAAATTGCAATTTAGATGAGTAATTTTCCTAATGAAAGACCATCCCCACACAAGAGGCTTAGCTTCCCAAACCACGTCTAAAACGTTCCAATTGATATTCGCCTTAACTTCTCAACCCCAATTATTAACCCTAAATAATATTTCAATTTATTTAATTTAGTAATAAACGAAAGAGAGAGAATAGTGATTTTACCAAATTATCCAAATTAACTATTGGTGTATTCAATTTAGCATTAATGTTAAGTGAGAAAACAATAAAGGGTACAATTGAAAGATTAAATATAAAATTGTATTGATAATCTAAAATGACAAGTATTTTGGGACAATTTTTTCTCTTAATGTGACAATTATTTAGAGATTGAGGAGTATAACTTATTTATTTCTCTACTAATCTCAAAATATATATATATATATATATATATATATATATATATATATATATATATATATATATATATATATATATATATATAAAAGGAGGGATATATTTACTCCACATCTTGACTATTTATTTTTTTCAATCTAATGGTTAAAATTAATAAGCAATTAAATGTGGAGAGAGAAAACTATTACTTATTAATTTTAACCATTAAATTGAAAAGAATTAATGACTAAGATGTTGAGTAAGTTATAATAACTTACTCCTGGAGTAAATATATCCCTCCTATATATATATATATATATATATATATATATATATATATATATATATATATATATATATATATATATATATATATATATATATATATATATATATATATATATATATATATATATATATATATATATTTGGAAACGTGGTACAAAGTTTTTTATTTTTATATATTCAATATAAATCATTAGAAAATGGTTTTTAATGACCAAATTAAGCAAAATATCAATCGTTATTGGTTTAGTGGTTATTAACGTTGGACTTAATATTCGATCCCTTGCAACTATGGTCGAGAGGGGTCTGTTATCACTTGATAACATAACTGACCCTGAACCGGATTAGGGCAGTCCAGTAAATTGAATACTAGTGGCAAAAACTAAAAAAAATAATTAAGTAAAATCAAATAGTCACACATAAAAGTATTTAACATTGATAAAATATTTTAAAATAAAAAGTTCACTTTAAATTTGATTTATTTCAAACACAGGACATAATTCTAATGAAAAACTAACCATAAAAAAGAAAAAACTAAATACGATTCGAGAGTCAAAAATAAATATTAGCTACTAAAAAATAGATCAAATACATTTCAAAATTAAGAGAATATTTAAAATCATATAAAAATATTCGATTCTTTTGAATGTTTAAAATTAAATAAAAGCATTTAAATTAAAATGATAAACATATTTTTTATCTTTTTTTTAATAAATTATTTATATTTACATATAATTATTTGTTTCCAGTGTGTACGTGCAGTGTATCCAAATAATCAATAAATTTAGGGTTAAACGTCATTTTGCCCCTGCCATTTGGGGTGAATCCCAAAAACACCCCGGTAAAAAATAATACATATTCCATCCTTGCCATTTCAAGATTCTCGCATTTTAAACCTTTAGTGGATTTGTTTACTTAATTTGCTGAGTTGGAAATGACACGTATCAAATTCTTTTTAAACTCAGTCCTACGTGTCGTTTATTCCAAATATTTTCTATTTTATTTTCTGTAATTACATATGTTAAATACCTAAAATGAATTAACATAAATAGTTTACCCTAAATCTGTTATCTTCTTCCTCTCTTCCATTGTGGTAGCAGCTAGGGTTATCTTATTCATCTTCTTCCTCGCCTGTTCTCAAATGTTTCCAACAATGGTAGGAAGCGCAAGTTCAGGGGTAAACAGCCATGGAAGAAAAGCTCCTATTCGTGGGCATGGGCTTCCCATGAGAATATTTGTTTCGAAATCAACCTCAAACCCAGGAAGAAGATATTGGAAGTGTAAAAATTGGAGGGTTTGTTAATATACTTTAATCCTTGTTCATATACTCTTTAATCCTTTCTTCTCAGTATGTTTACATATTTCTTGTTTTTCATCAATTTCCTAGAGCGATGATGATTGTCACCTATTTCATTGGGATGATGAACTTCAGAGTGGAAAACGTGATTTAGCAAGGCATGGTGGATCTTGTAGTGAAAGTGAAGAGACACTGGAGGTTATGAGGAATTATGGAGTTGAATTTGGGAAGAATTTTGTTCATGAGTTTGGGAAAACAATGAACAATAAGTATAATAAAAAAGTCTTATTATTATCATATATAAGAACCGATATAAGTATATAAGTATAAGTATGTTATTATTATAAAAATAATAATATAATATCAAAAAGGGAACTTTAACAAAATAAAAAGAAAAAAACTCACCTGAGAGGAACAACGCACAAATAGCAACCGCACAATAGAAAAAAATAAACGTGAAATAATACGGAGAAAAAATCTAGTCTTTAATAATTCAATAAGGAGAATCTTGGAATTAAAAAAATAATTGAGGTTAAAATAGGGAAAATAATATAATTATGATTACTAAATCTTCCCTCCCCTCCAAATCCCTCCAATTTGGAGGGGAGCAAAAAGTGAGTCTAGGAGGGATTTTGCCCTCTTATTGTAACCTCTGTTTTGAGTATACACACGTTAAGCATGATATTGGGACATGTGGCCCTTTATCAAGGACTCAGTTTTCTTCTAAAGAGAAACAAACTTCTTAGTGGGGACTTTGACCTTTTTTTCATGGAAATGTAGTCAAACCCTATAACCTTCATATTTTCGATCATAACATCCACCGTATTTGAATCATTGTTCATTATTCTTTTAGACTTTGTTAAATTCTCAAGTTAGGAATTTAGCATGGTTACTTCCTCTTCCAGCCTAGTGATGGTTGAAAGAAGTTTTTTTTAAAGAAGAACACCTATGGTCTTTTTCTCTTTTTTCTCCAGTCAAGCAAAGTTCTCTCCATTAGTTCTGTAAGAGTCTGAATGCTGCAACCAGTTGCTCTTCAGTCATTTCTTCATCAGTAGAGTCTCATTAAGATTCATAATTCCCATTGAAAGCCATTAATTTGTTAGTTGTCTCTTCTTCACTCTCATTATCAGATCCATACCAAGTGATTGACCATCCCCTTTTTTGTTTCTTTAGAAAAGTAGGACATTCATTATTTGAAAAAGAACCCTAGCAGAGCGATGGGTCGCGGCCGTCCGAAGAAGAAGGTGGCTACGACTCCCCCGGCGGTGACAGTTACATCACCACCATCTACCTCTCAATCGAATAAGGGTACTACAGCTAGCACGATGTCAGGAAAATAGGAAGGAATCGGAGAACAAAGATGCAAATCGGAAATCACCTGAAGTGAAACCTTGGGTAGATATTATCAAAGGGAATCAATTCAATGGAACTGCAATCAAGTACACGGCGCCTATGGTGATCAATGGTGAGATTGAGGTCCAAATCAAGGAGAAAGATGTAACATCAGAGAGACAGTATTGGGGAAATACCTTGATTATGTATGCTCTTGGAGAACCACTATCGATGAATGATGTGAAAAAATTTATGACAAATACTTGGAATTTTGTAGTTTTGCCATAATTATACTACAATGAAGAGGGATATTTCATGATCAAATTCCATTCGCGCGAAGACAAGGATACAGTCCTACTACGAGGCCCCTACACAATATACAAAAAACCTATGCTTCTTCATAAATGGACACCTGAGTTTCAGCTTAACGATGACCTGCTCAGAGTGCTCCCTTTGTGGGTTATCTTTCCCCAACTACCACTGTTGTATTGGGGAGAGGAGAGTATTGGGAAAATTGCAAGTGCCATAGACAAACCGATAATGATGGATTAGTGCACATCCAAGAAATTACGGGTCTCATATGCTCGGGTGCTCATTGAAGTTGATGTTACAACAGAGCTCAAGACTGCCATTAATATCAAGACTCCAAGTGGAACCAAAATGGTGCAGCAAATTGACTATGAGTGGAGACCACCATATTGCAAGAAGTGTAATAAAGTGGGACATGAGTGCAAGAAGAAAGAGGTAATTAAGAAAACATGGGTTTCAAAACAGGATCCACCCCCTGATGTAGAGGAGGCTAAACCAGTGGAACAGATAGAATCTATAATGGTGAAGGGCAAGCAAAAAGAGACTGAAGAAGAGGCCAACCCCTGGATGCAGGTGACATCAAATGGCAAACCATTCAGAGCTCTTAGGTTTGAAGACAAGGAGAACTTGGATTGCACAAATGGTTTTGATGTTTTGGGAGTTGGAGAATGCTCCACAGTCAATGAGACTGTGATATGATGATAAGCTGGAATATTAGAGGGCTCAATAAGAGGGCAAGATACATGGAGGTTGCAGCCCACCTCAAAAAGAACCAGGTATATGGTTTTGCTTTATTAGAAATTAGGGTGAAAATAAATAAAGATGATACCATAAGAAAAGTCTTTGGTCATTATTGGGGATGTAGTGATAACTATATGCACCATCAGAATGGCAGAATATGGTTTATGTGGAGAAAAGATAAATGGGAGGTCCATACCCTTGATAGCTCTGATCAATTTCTTCATTGTTAGCTCTATCACCTCAATGGGGATAAAGCATTCAGCCTAACCATTGTTTATGCTCAGAATCAGCTTGTTAAGAGCAGAAACCTTTGGAAAGATATAGAAAACTTAGCTAACAATGTTAGAGGGCCTTGGATGATCATAGGAGATTTTAACAATGTGTTAACTATAGCTGATAGGATTGGTGGAAAGGATGTTCACCCATCTGAATATGCAGACTTGGCAAATATGATGGAAATTGTAGGGTTAACTAAACATGAGACTGGAGGGGATAATTTCACATGGTCCAATAAACAGGCTACTGGGATGATATACTCCAGAATTGATAGGGCTATTTGCAACCCAACCTGGTACCAACACTTTCCACAAAAGTGACATTGAAGTGTTGCAACCTCATATTTCTGATCATGCCCCTGTAAAGAATCATATTGATAACTCACCACCAGTGCATAGGACTCCTACTGGATTTAAATTCTTGAATTGTATTACTGAAAGAAATGACTATTTGCAGGTGATTCATAACAGTTGGAAACAACCAGAAAAGGGTATACTTATGTACATTATTTGGAGAAAGCTTATTAGACTTCAAGCCATAGTGAGAAAATAAACTAAAAGAGCAACAGTTGGAGCCAGGAAAATCCAGGGCAGCGGAGACAATCTTGAGAAAGATCAACATGTGCTAGAAGAGGATAGATTCAATCAGAATCTGATCAAACAAGTAAAATACTGGACTGAGGAAGTCATCCAAAACACAGAGCTGGAGGAAAAGATTATCAGTCAAAAGGCTAAGGTTGATTGGCTCCAACTAGGAGATTCAAACAATGCCTATTTCCATGCAATAGTCAGGGGGGAAAACAAACAAACGGGGCTATATAAACTGGAGGATCAGCATGGAAAAATTCTTGTGGACACAAAAGATATTAAGGATGAGATTACCAATTTTTACCAAGGCCTGGTGGGAGAAACAGCTCAGAACCTCAGGCATGTTGATGTGGAAGTCCTCAGAGATGGAAAGCAGCTTAATAGAAATAAACAAAACATGCTTATTCAACAAGTCGCTGAGAAAGAGATAAAGGATGCTCTACAGGGAATTGGGAACAACAAAGCTCCTGGTGTAGATGGATTTAATGCAAAATTCTTCAAAGCTAGCTGGAATGTCATCAAGCGTGATGTAGTGAAGGTTGTCATGGACTTTTTTGATAATAGAAGGATGTATGCATCTGTGAACTGCACTCTAGTGACTTTGATCCCCAAGTTAGCCAATGCTAAAACTATGAAGGACCTCAGACCAATAGCCTGTCGCACCACTATCTATAAGATCATATCAAAAATCCTAACAACAAGGCTTAGTAGAGTCATTGCTGACATTGTAGATGATACCCAAGCTGCTTTTGTTCCTGGAAGGGTGATTCATGATAATATCATCATATCACATGAGCTTTTGAGGGGATACAATTGCAAACACATCTCTCCAAGATGTGCCATTCAGATGGACCTCCAGAAGGCCTATGATACAGTTGAATGGGGAGCACTTGAAGGCATTTTGAGAGAGATGAGCTTCCCAACTAGATTTATAGACTGGATCATGAGTTGTATTTCCACTGTTTCCTATCAATATGTTGTGCAGGGGTAGAGAAGTTCTATTGTGAAAGCCAAGAGAGGGATCAGGCAAGGTGACCCAATCTCACCTCTCTTGTTTGTCCTTATCATGGAGTACTTACACAGAAGTTTGAAGAAAGTTCATAGACATCCAAATTTTAGATATCACCCCAAATGTGCAAAGATGAAACTCATTGATATAACATTTGCTGATGACCTCATTCTATTTAGCAGAGAAGATGCCAACTCTGTTCAGGCTATTATGACAGAACTCCATAAATTTTCTGCTGCAACAGGTCTCAAAGTTAACCCTCAAAAGTGCAAGCTTTACTTTGGAGGGACCATGGAGCATGAACAAAAACAAATATGTGCTACTACTGGGTTTGATGTGGGTGTACTCCCTTTCAGATACTTAGGAGTGCCTCTCTCGAGCAGAAGACTTACTATCATGCAATGCCAACCACTTATAGAGAGAATTGTACAACGAATCCAACATTGGACTTTAAAACTTTTGAGTTATGCAGGTAGATGTCAGCTTATAAAGAGTGTCCTCTTCTCTATAACTGCCTATTGGATGCAGGTGTTCCCCCTCACCAAGAAGGTCATTCACCACATTGAAGGACTGTGCAGAAACTTTTTATGGAGTGGCAAAAGGGAGAGAAGTTAAAAGCCCCTGTAGCGTGGGATATCATCTTCACACTAAGTAATGTTCGTGGCCTTAATATCACTGATTTATGTCTTTGGAATGTTGCTACGCTTGCAAAACTGTTGTGGAATATCCAATCGAAAGCTGACAAATTATGGGTGCGATGGTTGAATGCATACTACCTTAAGTATCAAGATGTGATGCAATGGCAGCATCCTCAAAATTGCTCGTGGATGTTGAAGAGGATCCTTAAGGTGAGGGATCAGGTGCGACACACGCAATATTGGGAAGCTACTGTTGTGCAAAGGGAAAAATTTGTTACCTCAAAGATGTACCAAGAACTGAGAGTGGAATTAGATCACATGGATTGGAAGAAGCTGTTCTTCTCCAACTATGCAAGACCCAGAGCAGTATTTATACTTTGGCTTACAGTTAGGGGGAGACTTCAAACAAAGGACAGGTTGATACGATATGGTATAAGTGTTGATGCCAAATGTGTTTTTTGCTCAGCAGAGGAAACAATGGACCACCTTATGTTTGAGTGCAGCAAAACAAAGGAAATATGGAGGAACATTCTGACTTGGATTGGCTATAACGGAGGTCCTTCAAACTGGACGATTGAGAGAACATGGCTCATAACAGAAACGAAGAAGAAATGATGGAGGAGAGACATACTCAAAGCTGCCATTGCAGAGACAGTCTATGCCGTGTGGAGAATGTGAAATGATGTGATTTTCAACCAACACATAATGGAATACAATCACGAATAGGTTAAAGGAAAGTATAATAATGAGATGTATAGGATATAGGAAATTGGCCACTCATATCAATAGAGAAAATCTATGTATTGAATAGGCTTTGAGTTACTAGATAGGTTTATTGGTTCCTGGATCCTTTGGGATCGGATTGTATTTCATGGTTTTTGGACTAATAAAAGTTATATATTGCTCCAAAAAAAAGTAGGACATTCAGCTTTAATGTGACCAAACCCTTCACATTCATGAAATTGAACTCCTTTGTTGTGGTTAAGTTAGTCTTCATATTTTCTCTTGCTATGGGAACTCATTTCTGATCCATTGTCTTGGACATTTGTCTTTCATTGTCTGTCTAACTTTCTCAAGGATTTGTTAAACCTTCTTCCAATAAGTGTTATAACACCTGATATGCTTCCCCTTTGATCTTCATCCTTTTCAGTGTTGGATACAAAGAGAATGTTTTTGTTCTTCTTTTCATATCTATGAGTTATAGCAATCTCACAAGTTTGCAAAGAACCAATGAGTTGAAGTTTAAAAAAAAACTGAAAAGGGTATAATTAGAAGGAAAATAGGCTACATCCAAACCATGTTTTGCCTTTATATATTGTTATAGATAACAATATTACACTTGTATGAGTCATTTTGATAAGACTAATTTTTTTTGAGTTTTTAGCTTTTCACTCGCAAACACTTTGTTTGGTAATTCTCATTTAGCTTTTAGCTTGTAATTTTTCTTTCATTTATACCTTTTTTATTTGCTGTAACATCTCAATTACATAATGAATTTTGAAATTGAAATGATATTGATAATTCCCAAACTAATAAGAAACGTTGAAGGAGAATCAACGAAATCAAAGCGGGCAGCCCGCCCCGTATAAGTCCGTCCAAAAGTGGGGCGGGGCGGACCAACTTAGGTGTCCGAGCTCAAAAGTCAAACCCGCCCCGTTTACTAACGAGCTGGCGCGCCAGCCCGCCAAATTTTTTTAAATTTTACAACTTGATTTACTACATAATTTATAAGCTTTTTTTTAATTTTACAATTTGATTTACTACATAATTTACTAACAAGCTTGGCGGGTTGGCCGGGCAGCCCGCCCCATTTAATAACTTATTGGGTCTTACATTGCATTCTTCTTATTTTGTAAGCTTGTTTATCAGTATCGTATTTATTTGAGAATTTTATTTTACAAATTATGATATAAATTAATTTTATTAAAATATTTAATAATATATTTATTTTTTTAGTTTAAATTTAATATGCGGTTCAACCACAATTGAACCGGTTGAACCGATTGAACCATGACCAGCATGTTTTAACGATTCTTTCTCCGGTTCGGTTTTTAAAACATCAAATGAAACCATCAATTTATAAATTAAAAATTAAAAATGTTATTTTACTAATTAGCAGCTAGTTATCAGTTATAGTCATCCACTAATTTTACAAATCCGAGCCTATGTTGTAGCAACAACTACTTGAAATATAAAAAAATCATCCATTATAATTTTGTTTTTTTTAATTAACTACTGTAACTATAACACTTGTTATTACCACACTTCTTTTCAAAGCTTTATGATTTCCTTAAAACATTTGTTATTTAACATTTTCAAAGCTCAATGATTCTCCTTAAAACACTTGTCTACTTCAAATTTAACTAACAAACGTTTACTAATTACAGTATCAATTGAAAATTTGAAATGTACTTTTTAAGTTTTAACCCCGTTAATGAATGCTAAAGTATTGTAACTTGACAAGAGCTCCATTGATCTTCCCAATAGTTAGTAAAAAAGCGCGAAAATTTGAACTAATATATTATATATAAATATAAATGCGCAGTAATACATTTACTGTATTCTTAATCTTTCCCAATGTTTGAAGCACAAACACCACATGCTCTTATTATATATAGTGTGCTATTTTTGTTTAATCGTTCCCTAAAAGAAACTAAAAATCTCTTTAATCTTCAACTTCTACTCGAGTTTTAGCAAAATGAGAAACGCTGGAACAAACGAAGAGGAATCGAGTCATAGCATTGTCCCATTCTCGTCATCTAGTACTCTTGCAAGTAACCCCTCAAACGTCCTAGAATTTCTAGTATTCCAGCAACCAATCAGCCAAATAAGAAGTTTCAAATCAACAAGATGGGAAACATGACATACTGTGGTTTTTATATCCCAGATGCATCAGGAGACAGCACTGCTATGGCTTTCCGTCTTGCATATAATCTTGGCAAACTGTCCAAGTATGAATGTAAAAGTATTAATGACAACGAGTTATGCGCTTGTGTGGGATCTATGCTATGCTCGGTGGTTCCTGCTTTCAGAACCTCCGTGGAGGCAGCTCTGAATGGAGAAGGAATCAGTCCCCGTTTCGTTAGTTTACCATCCCAGTCTAAGGAACATGGTATCAAAGATTTTAACCTTCCTCAGTTGGACTGGTGCTCCATTCTTTCCCTGTTTGGTTAATGTATCCTTATTATTTTCAAGATTGACAGCGAGCAATTTGGTTTTAAGCAAAATCAGCGTAGACACCCCAACTTCAACAGGTTTGAAGAGTTGTGGGAAAAATTGGGATGTTCTCCAAACAATTTTCCGTCCCATATACCGTTTGATACACGGAAAGAAAATACAATTAGGACCATGATTGGTAGTCTTTCTCTTCGCACTACTATTATTAACTTTCTTATCGACAATTTCAATCATTCTGATCCTAAAATTTGTGTTTTGTGTCAACATTTGAGTTATGTATTATCATGGTCAGGTGATATGCGGTTATTTACTGTTATGAAAGAGAGGCTGATTATGACTAAATCACCTGTTCTCTCTGACTCTCGGGTTATTGTTGAGGTAGAAAATTTAGAGGAGTTGACAAAAGCAGTTACATGTCACACTTATCCTCAGTATTTCAACCATATGTGTTTAACTTCTGAACTTTTCTATTTGGATATTTCCCGATTTCCGACTCTATGTACTGTTGCAAAAATGTTGGAGAAGGAAGTAGAATATGTTTCAAGCTATGATGTGATGTCAGGGGCGAATAGAAAAACAGTGGTAGAATTGTTGAAGCTTCACCGTACAACAATGGGCCAAAATTGATTTTCAAGTGTCAAGTGCAGTCCTACAATAATTGCCATCTTTTCTTTTCAAGGTTCAATTTTGTTCATGTGTTTGTAGTTGTTTTCTCCAGTTCAATAGTTTAATTATGGTTTCTTTGTTTTTATTTCTGTCACATTATTTCTGTTTAACTTTCGTTTATTTCAATATATATTGCATTAGCAATCTTTTATGTATTTCATTACGAAGTTTTAATACTTGTGGTTATTTGTATTTGTTGCTATTAGGGTTAATGTGGTTGATAAATTTAGTTATCACAGTTGCTTTGTGTAATAACATTCAATTCTTACAAAATATATAAGGTCGATCTACCGTAAGACCATCTCCAATGGTAATTTCTTCTATTGAGTTCCCCACCTGTACCATTAATTTAATAATTAAATATTTAAAAATTTTGTCATGTCATAATAGAGTTGCATAGCAATGCAACAACTAAAATATTGTAGTACCCAATCAAATCAAATTATGAGGTAAAGTTGTGGGACCCATATCAGATTTTTATTAAAGTTAAAATTAAATAATTACTTTTAGGCAAAATTATACGCAGGGTCCTTTATCTTATTTTTTTGTAACAAGGTGGTCCTTTAAGTTTATTTCGCTACAAAGTGGTCCTTTATCTTAACTAACGTTTGCACGTTTGACCTTTTCTACAAACTCCGTTCCAAAAACGCTTAGGTGGCAGTAACGGCGCTGATGTGTCACTTAACAGTGCTGAATAAGCATTAATTATAATATTTATTCTATATTAGGTCTGAAATACATAGTATTCAATCTCCCCAATTTCAAATTGCTTAGAACCCTAACTTCCCCAAATTCAATCAATGGCCTCATATGGTAGCAGCGGTCCAAATCGAAGAAGTCAGAGCTCTAATACATTCATTTCAGGTGCTTCTCAATATGAAATTGCACCCACTTGTTCGTGTGGAGCCAAAGCAGTTGTTAGAACAGTTAAGAAGAAAGGAAGGAACCTTGGGAAGCTATTTTGGGGATGTAGATACTTTGTGGTAAGTTTAACTTATTTTCTTGAGTCATATTTAACTTATTTTCTTGACTTGTTAATGTTTTTTTAACAGAGTGAACCTGATAATGTTGGGTGCAACTTTTTTGAGTGGTATGAGAACCATTACAATGATGAAACCAACCCAGGGATTCATGCTTCAGTAATTTCCAAATGTTCCAAATGTGAAGAAAAAGATGTAGAAATAAAGATGCTTAGAAGGGCCTCTGCAAAGGATGACAATGAGATGCTGAAGAATTGCATTAAAATGATGAAGCTACAAGTCTATGTCATTATGTTTTTAGTTATGCTTGTTGTAGGGTTGATGTTTACTTTGATCAAGCAATGGTGAATGAATAACCAAATTGTACTGCAGTGTAAAACATGAAGCTAATTTATATCAATTCTGCATATTTTGTGTTGTATTTGTATCAATTCTGCATATTTTGTGTTGTATTTGTATAACATTCTACATTGACCAATGTACGAATTATGTTACTACAATATAAGTAGAAGGACCTGGTTGTTACAAATTTAAAACAAATAGTCTTGTTTTGTTACAATCTTAAATATAATTTACAGGTTTTGTTTATATATTTGGTACCTCAAAAAATAACCTAAAGAAGAACTTAATAGATTGAAACAACCATGTCTTCAAAATACATTGATATAGTACATTGATATAGTACTCAAAATACAAAGGCAGAATCAGATATGTTTTAGATCCATATTAGGACCAAACTCCAAAATAAGAACCATATATTCAAAATTAAAGGTCTAGCATGAGTACATCAAGATTACAGCAGTACATCAACATCAGATCCAAAATACAAAGTAACAATCCAACAAGATTACATCAGTACAGCATGCAAAAAAACACAAAATAAACAAAATGCAGTAAAACCAATCCAACAGAATGCAGTATCATCTATTTTCCCTTTCTCTTTATGGCCAGCTTTGGCCTCTGGCTTGTTGGTGGCTGAAATGCAGCAGTTGATCCTTGTCTTGCCCTTCTCATTGCAAGCAACTGAGCAATTGTGATGGTTTGTCGTGTCTGGACTCTTGTTGTTGGGGCTTCACCAACTTGGGGCTGGCTTAGAGATGACTGTCTTGTTTGCATTCTTTGGATTGGTTGAGATTGGACAGTCTGTGATATTGGTTGAGATTGGACAGTCTGTGATTCCACATTGGTTGCAGTTTGTGATTCAACATTAGTGGCAGTTTGGGATTCCACATTCGGGACTGTTTGGGATTGCCTTGGAGCAGCTGGACAAGATGCTTTGTTGTGTCCAGACATACCACATACTCTGCACTTGTTTGGCAGCCCCTTTCTTGAAACATGTGTTGCATCATTCCTCTTTTCATCAGCATCCTTGTTTCTACTTCTTTTTGGCCTACCTGGTGCTCTTCTGGTTGGTGGTGGAAGTATATCAGGATATGGTGTCAACTCCCATAAGTTTTCCCCATTTGTTGGATAAATCAATGGTTGGTAGCAAGCCTGGTAAGTATCCTTCCTATAGTAAGAGGGAATGTAGTCAGTTGGGCTTTCAGATCTACTTTGGATGCAACTAATTGCATGATAGCAAGGAATGCCAGTGAGCATCCAACTCCTACAAGAGCACTCAAACTTCTTTAGATCAACTGTGTATTTCTCTCCAGTCATATTTGTATGCCTCACTTCATAAATCATGTCACCTGACAACCTATACAACAAATTACTCATATCAGCTTAAATAAATCATCAACATATATTTAGTAAAGGGTAAAAATTACCTTGCTATAAAGAACCTTGATATTTCTTGTCTTCTTTCAAGTCCCTTCTTAATTCTTGGTAATACAGATTCACTGTAATCCTCTATCTTTGCCCGGTTAGTTGCCCATCTATCCATTAGGTACCCTCTGATTTCCTCTAACATTGTTACAATAGGCTTTTGTCTTGCACCCAATATAACACTATTAAAGGTCTCAGACATATTGTTGACTAACACATCACTTTTGGTTCTATACTTAAACATAGACTTACTCCAAAATCTTGGGGGGACCTTCAACAAATGTTTGTAGGCCTCCTCATTAACCTTCCTCATTTCCCTCATTTCCCTTTCCCAAGCTTGGGGGTATGTTGCCTTGGCTGCCCTCCACATGATTTCCTTCAATTGCTTTCCTGGAAACTTCTTTCTAAAGTTACTATACAAATGTCTTACACAAAATCTCTGGTCAACGCCAGGTAACAACTCCTCTAGTGCAGGTAACAGCCCCTGTTAATTAAATGCAATTGAAAAGCAGATAAAAAACATCAAAAAACTAACACATTTGTTACATTTTAAAAAGCAGAGGGACCTATATGTGACAACTTAAAAACATTAAGGACTTGATATTCTTGCAGATCTGAATGTTTTTAAAAAGCAGAGGGACCTATATGTGAATAAAAAACAGATCTGAAATGAATGTGATATTCTTAAAAACATTAAGGACTTGATATTCTTGCATATCTGAATGTTTTTAAAAAGCAGATGGACCTATATGTGAATAAAAACAGATCTGAATGTGATATTCTTAAAAACATTAAGGACTTTATTAAAAAAACATTTACCTTCTGCTGATCTGAAATGAATGTGATATTCTTGCAGATTTCTGGACCCCCCAAGTCTTGGACAAGTAGTTCAAAGAACCATGCCCAAGAGTCTTTAGTCTCGGCTTCAACAACAGCCACTGCAATGGGCAACATTTGATCATTGGGGTCTCTACCAACTGCTGCAAGTATCTGACCTCCATAATTACCCTTTAGAAAACATCCATCAACTCCAATTATTGGTCTACAAATACGAAAACTTTTCTTGCAAGCATCCAGACACATGTACAACCTATGAAAGCTTGGAAGTAGTGGTCTGCTAACATGCTCTTCAGGTTGATGTTCAGTTGCTTGTACATTCAATTTGATGGTGCTGTTTGGGTTAGACTTTAACAGCTCATGTGTGTAGTCATATAGTCTTCTATATTGCTCTTTGAATGAACCTTCAACAATGTTGAGTGCTGCCTTCCTTGCTCTATAAGCCTTCATCCTATTCATACCAGCATTCCATTTCTCATGCACTTTCTCACATATAGCAGTTAACTTCACATGAGGGTTAATTCTAACAGTTGAGTATAACTTCTTTCCAAGCCAGTTGGTGTTAAACATCCTTACATTGAACTCTCTATTACAAGTGTGTTTGTCATTTAATGTTCTCAATTGCCATGTATCCTCATTAGACAATTTAGAACACAAAGCAACCCAACCACATCCTTCCTTGCAGCCCACTCTTACCCTTGTTTTGTCATTCTTGACAAACCTTAAATCCCTACCATTGTGGACAGCATAACTTGCAACAGCTTCTTTAAACTCCTCCTTTGTTGAAAATAATGTTCCTAAGACCCACTTATAGTCATTAAAATTCTTAGGTGCAACAAATGATGGATGCTTAGCCTTCTCACCCTCATCTGAATAATCACTACTCATTTCATCTTGACTTTCTAGCTCTTCAGTTACATAGTCAGAATCTGACAAACCATTACACGACCTCTTACCTGTACTCCTTTCCCTAACTCCAAATTCAAGAACATCCTCATCACTCGGTGGTTCAACATCTACTTCCCTTGAACCAAGTTCAGACACTTTTTTTTTCTTTGGTCTTCCCTTATGTTTCTTGGAACTACCTGCTCTCTTACTGGTCTTGGGTCTCCCACCCTTCCTCTTTCTACTTACAGGTGTTTCATCTACTAGTATTTCATCTACAGGTTGAACACATTCTTCTACCAATACTTCATCAAATCCATCATTTAGGACCTCATCATCTGAGTCATCAAACCTGTGCCCCAATGCACTATCATCACTGTCAGGTTGGTTATCAGTTTGGATTTCAGGTTGCACATCAACTTGTGGATCACCTTGGGCATCATGTTGGTCATCATTTTGGGCCTCAGGTTGGTCATCATTTTGGGCCTCAGGTTGGTCATCATTTTGGGCCTCAGGTTGGGTTTCAGTTTGGTTGTCATTTTGAGCCTCAGGTTGGGTTTCAGTTTGGTTGTCATTTTGGGCCTCAGGTTGGGTTTCAGTTTGGGCCTCAAATTGGGCCTCAGTTTGGTCTTCCTCAGGGGTCACTATTATTTCAGGTTGAGATATAGGGTGGACAATGTATATTTTTACCTTCCCATTAGTCTTGGACCAATTAAGTGCTTCTATTGCACCAAAGTCATCTTCTAACGGCTTCAATGTTCCAGCAAAGTCATACCACATCTCCAAGACCCCTTCGTACTTCATCTCTTTCACAACCCCTAAGATCTCAAAGTAACTCCATCTATCACCATCACACGTCCAGTTAGTCAGTTCCCCTCCTTCATATTTGTCACCATCAAAATACCCCCCATGGTGAAAATCAACATTAAACCCATCCATTACCTGTTAACAGTATGAAATTCCAAACCCAACAATCAAATAAACAACAAACCCTAACATCAACACATCAAGCTACTATCAACGTAACATTACACCTAAACATACAACCAAACACACAAAATAAAAACTGGAAATGCAGCTTTCTTACCTAGGTCAGCTTCGTTTGCTCACACGAGTTATGATTCTCCAGTCGCTTCGTGTTCGTCTCCAAGCCGCTTCGTGTTCGTCTCCAAGCCGCTTCGTGTTCGTCTCCAGTGGCTTGTCGTCTTCGTCTTCAAGCTCTGGGTTCAGTCACACGACTTGAAATTAGGTTTAATCTGAAAATTAGGGATAATCCTATTTTGGCATGTGACAAATAACTAGTTCACCAGAGTTAAATGACACATCAGCAATGGTTACTGCCACCTAAGCGTTTTTGGAACGGAGGTTGTGGAAAAGGTAAACGGTGCAAACGTTAGTTAAGATAAAGGACCACTTTGTAGCGAAATAAACTTAAAGGACCACCTTGTTACAAAAAAATAAGATAAAGGACCCTGCGTATAATTTTGCCTTACTTTTAATATAATGTGGCTTAATGGATCCCATAAAGAACTCAAATGTAAGTTGCACAATAGGAGATGCTCTAAGTTCTTTTTAATTGGCTTGGTATCAATATTTCTTAGATTTGAAGGAGATTGAATTTGGATTGGAGATTTAAAGCTCATCCAAGACTTACATAAGCAAGACCACACCTTATCTCGGCCATATTGAACGTCACACCAAACCGCCCTTAACTCACATAGAATAAGGGATTGATATTTCACACCTCCTAATCTAAACTAACATTCCACAAATACTAATAGCTAACTAGTAACGAGACCCATGGCAAAGCTTTAACCAAAGCAATAACATCCTCCACCATCTTCTTCCTATCATTGAACACTACATCGTTCCTACTCAGCCACACAATCCAGCAAACAGATATCCAGAACAAAGAGACAAAACTCTCAATTACCAAACTAAACAAATTGCGTTTGAATTGCTACAGGAATCCACTAACCAAATCTGTTGCACCAGGAAATGAGGTTCTAATCCGGAATGCTATCCTCTTCCAATTCTGCACCATAAAGTCACACTCGAAAAAAACATGTCAGGCTGATTCCTCCACCAAGTTACAGAAAATGCAAGTAGTTTGGGAACTGTCAAACACATAGCCTTATCAACTCCCTCTTAGTAGGCAATTTATTTAGAAGAAGACTCCAACCAAAGAATTGAACTTTACTTCCGATTGGGACTTTTGCTTTCCAAATATCTTTTAATTCAACTAAAACATTTGTTTCCAAATTTAAATCTGCCCATCTCATAGCTGTAAGAAACCAGTAATTATTCTTGACCGAAAATCCTTGAATGGGCTGTACCATTTTCAAAACCTCCAACAGATTCTGAAGTTGGATGCCCTCCTCTTTATTTAAGCTGAACTCATCAACACCTAATTACCAATGTCAAATATTGTTGAACCAAAATCTCAAATCTGAAACATCGCCCTGACAAATGGTTGGACAGCCACAAAGAATAAGAAAGGCAGTGCTAAATGGCTCCACACCCAACCATACATGATTCCAAAAGTAAATTATTTCCCCATTTCGTAGTTTACTAGAAACTCTATTGGAAAACCAATTTACATCGGACACATGAAACACTCAATCACTTCTAATATCTTTCCACCACAAAGAAAGAAAAAGATGAGAGAGAAAATGGAAAACGCTCTCTCCTCTCTCTAGGTTTTCTGTTTCGCCTTGCTTCAGGGAAAGTTCACTTGTTCAGTGTTTCTCTTATTGCTTGATCTTCATGGAGTGGCAAAGGGCTCGAAGGAGGGTTTATTGGCATTTGGTTGTGTAATGGGACGTGTTTCCGTTCGGTGGTATGCAAGTGGGAGAAAAGGAGGTGATTTCTTCTTTCTATTTTTCAGAGTTCCCAGATAGATCAAGAGCTGAAGACTTATTCAAGTTGTTTGGATGTCTGGGAGATGTTGTGGAGGTCGTTATTCCACCAAAGCGTAACAAATTTGGCAAGCGTTTTGGTTTTGCGAGATTCAAGGGAGTAGAGGAGGAGAGACTCATGGCAGTAAAGCTTGATAACATATTGATTGATGGCAAGAAAATCCATGCCATCCAACCAATATTCAGTAGAGAGGTTGTTAGAAGGGGGAGGAGGTCAGGAGGCAGCACAAGGGATTCCAGAAGAAGGTAGTAGGGAGGAACAATGAGCCTTCATTCGTTAAGAGGGACAAGTATGTGGTGGAAAACAAATCCTATGCAGTAGCAGTCACAAAAGGAAAGAAGAACGATGAAGTTAACAAGGCAGAAGATTTGAATCACAATTCTTTCTCTTTCATAACCAACAACGATAGTAAACATAGATGGAAGAAGGCATTCATTGGTGAGGTTCTGTTCTCAAGGGAGACTTATAATATTCAGACACATATGGAGATTGAAGGTTTCTTCTTGGTCAAGGTCTATCCACTGGGGGCAACTCTGGTCTCACTAGAGGAGATGGAGGAAGGAGTGATCCAGGAACTGATAAGGGAAGAGTCAAGGTGGTGGAAGCAATGGTTTCGGTCGATTAGACCGTGGAAGGAATCCGACATCGATTCAGAAAGAGTTATGTGGGTTAGAGTTCATGGAATACCATGTCACGCATGGAGCTTTGATTTCTTTGAGGAACTTACAAAAACTCTTGGCTCTTATGTGTGTCGATGAGAACACGTCTCTAGGAGGTAACATGGGCATTGCTAGGATTCTGTTAAGAGTCCCTTTTAGTTTCAAGCTACAGGAACAGATGAAGGTTTCCATTGATGGTGAGGATTTCTTCTTGATTCTTCGAGAAGACACATATGGACCGGTCCGTATAGTGAAAAATATACCTTCATCAAAGAGCATTATTCCATCCTCTTCTTGCCCAAGCGAGTTCTTTTCTAATTCAGAAGATGGGGAATATGATAGTTCTTGTGGTTCTCCAAATCAAAAAACTGGTTTTCCGCTTGATGAAGACGAAGTGACAAGTCAAAAGGGGGTGGAAGAATTCAATCCAAAAATTGCAGAAAAGGAGGATGAAATAGTACAATCAGAGGAAGGAGCATGTGTGAACAGGAATATGAACAAGGAAGGAGGAAGTTTTTTGGGGAAAGATCACTCTTTTTTCGATGAAACATTGAAGGTAGCATGGGAGGCGAAAAGTAATCATGGGAAAACTAATCTCTATTCTGACTCTATATTGGAGGCTATTCTTTCTGTTTCAAAAGTAGTAGATTCCGTGGACCAACAGCACGTGGGTACAGATGCAAATCTCTCTCCTAATAAAGTGGCCGAACACGTGGAAGCTGGTAGGAATAAATCAAAACGTAACAATTCTAAAGTCAAAACGCTGGCAGAGTTTAGTGGACGAAAGACACGGTCTTTTTTTAGGCCCATTAAGAAGAAAATAAAAAAGAAGCGTTTGGTCTCAGCTATCAAGGATGCTGATCTACAAGGCCCACATGCGGAAGACTTATTCTCTTTCCCTCAATCTGGTGATAAAATGGTACTGGGAGGGTCTATTTCTCCTGAGTTGTTAATTGTCAAACAAACTGAGTCTGAAATTTGTATATGTAATCAAAGAATTATTTCGAATTTTGATTTTTCTTTGGATAGTAAACTTCAGAATTTTATTACAAAATTGGGAGTGGTGGCTGGAGACTCAAGGAGGGAAGTAAGGAAAAAATGGATGCCTTGAAAAAATTGGTTGTAGACAATATGGAGGGAGGGTCGGAGGTTATAAAACAGTTACAATGATTATTGGTTCTTTTAATGTAAGGGGGGAGGTAGTTTGCTAAAGAGGAGGAGAATTTGTCAAATAATTAGAAATGGGAAGGCGGACATGATGTTATTATAATAAACAAAATTGAAGGATGTTTCGGATTCTACTGTCAAAAGTTTGTGGGGAATGGAAGATATTAGATTTTCTTATTTGGGAGCGGAAGGTTTATCAGGCGTTCTCTTGACTATTTGGAAGAATAAAGCGGTTACGACTCTTTTTTCTTTTAGTGGCAAAGGATACCTTGGAAACAAAGTCTCTTGGAATGGAGGTATTTTTTACATTGCTAATGTTTATTTGCCTTGTTCTTTAAGTGATAAACGTGTTCTATGGTCTCAATTACTGTTATTGAAACAAAAATATATAGATGGAGAGTGAATTAATGGGGGAGACTTTAATGCGGTTGAAAAGAGGAATGAGAGAGTAGGTAGCAGAGATGGTATGAGTAACATGGAGTGGAGGGAATTTTCCGATTTTTATTGAGCAGAGTGGGTTGGTGGATGTTCTTTGTAAAGGTAAGAAGTTTAGTTGGTTTAGTGGAGATGGTAAATCTAAAAGTAAACTTGATACATTTCTTTTGGCACATTCTATTGTGTCTTCTTTGGGAGTTGTGGGGAAATTGATCGGTCCTAGGGATATCTCGGACCATTGTTCGGTATGGTTGATTGTGGATAAGGAGGATTGGGGCCCGAAATCGTTTAAATTCAACAACGAATGGTTTTCCTACAAGAATTTTATTACCTTTGTAGGAAAGGAGTGGAGGGGGTTGGAGGTGTTTGGGAGAGGATATTATGTTTTGAAAGAGAAGTTTAGGCTTATAAAAGATAAATTGAGGTGGTGGAATAAAAATGTTTTTGGCAAGTATGATTTAGAGGTAGAGGAAGGGGTGAGAGTCTTGAATGCATCGGACAATATGGAGTTTTGGGATGAGGAGGAGCATGAGATAAAAAAGAAGGCAAGTAAGAAAATTTGGTTAAATTTAAAGATAAAGGAGAACATGCTAATCCAAAAGTCTAGAATTAAGTGGCTAAATGACAGAGATAATAATAGCAAGTATTTTCATCGTTTTATGAAGGAAAGAAGGAATAGGAATCACATTGGTTCAATCAATTCTAGTAGTGGTTTAGTGAGTTCGGCGATGGAGGTTAAGGAGGCGGTTAAAGTGCACTTTGAGAACAAATTCAAATAAGATTGCTTGAATAGACGTACTTTAGACGGAGTCCCTCTAAGTTCTTTGAGTAGGGAAGAAATTCTATCCCTTGAGGTTCCTTTCTCGGAAGCGGAAATTAAGGAAGCGGTGTGCAGTTGTGATGGGACGAAGAGTCCGGGTCTGGACGGCTTTTCTCTTCTTTTTATTAGGAGATGTTGGTCCTTCTTGAAAAGTGATGTTTTGTTGTGTTTTAAAGATTTCTATTATGGGGCGTTTTTGTCAAAATCCACAACTTCTTCTTTCCTTTCTCTTATTCTGAAATCCTCTAATCCTTTGAGCCTTGATGAGTATCAGCCCATTTGTTTGATAGGGAGCATCCACAAAATTATTTCTAAGTCATTGGCCGGTAGGATTAAGAAGATCCTTTCGTCCATTATTTCCAATTGTCAAAGCGCCTTTATCCCGGGAAGACACATGATCGACGGAGTTCTTGTTGCTAATTAATTAATGGATTTCGCTTCGAAGGAAGGAAAGGAATGTCTTCTTTTTAAAGTGGATTTTGAAAAAGCTTATGCTAAAGTTAGTTGGAACTTCTTGGGATATATGATGAGGAGGATGGGGTTTGATATTTTATGGATGAAGTGGATGGAGGCTTTGGTTTTTTCTAGTAAGATGTCGGTTCCTGTCAATGGTAATCCTACAAAGGAATTTGGAGTTGAAAGGGGTTTACGTCAAGGTGATCCTGTATCTCCTTTTCTTTTTGTTATAGCAGCGAATGGATTGAAAGGATTGATCAATAAGGTGGTGGATAATGGAGATTATATGGGGTGTAATTTGAATGGTAAATCCTTCATTGACGTCCTTCAATTTGCGGACGACACCTTATTGGTAGGAGATGGGAGTTGGAAACATCTTTGGGCTATTAAGTCAGTTTTGAAAGGTTTCGAATTGGTTTTGGGTCTTGGTATTAATTACCATAAAAGCAAGATAATTGGTATTAATATTAATTCTCATTTCTTGGATGTGGCAACTTCTTTTATTTCTTGTAGAATGGAGGCGAAAGAGCTTAAATTCCTTGGAATCATTATTGGATCTAATCCTAGAAAGACCTCGTCTTGGAAACCTCTTTTGGATAATTTTAGGAGAAAATTGAACTCTTGGAAAGGGAGGTGTCTTAGCTTTGGTGGGAGGATCACGCTCTTAAAGTCGGTTTTGAGTAGCTTATCGATTTTCACTTTATCTTTTTACAAAGCTCCTAAGAAGATAATTGGGGATATAAAAAAATTGCAAAGTAATTTCTTGTGGGGGGAATTGGAGGAGAAAAGGAAAATTCATTGGATTAGTTGGAAGGAGGTTTGTTTGCCTTTCGAAATAGGTGGGCTTGGATTGAGGAGTTTGGAAAAATTCAACTTTGCTCTTCTCATGAAATGGAGATAGAGGATCCTGAAAGCTACTAACTCTTTAGGGTATCGGGTTTTAAAGGCGAGATATGTGGATGTTAAATTGAAGGCTTTGATTGGTGATTTGAATCCTAATAATCGTGCAAGGAGATCCATGTGGTGGTCAGATATCATGGCTTTGGGAAATCATCTTCCGGAAGACTTTTTCGTTAACAACATCAAGTTTGGCGTGGGGCTTGGCCACTCTATTCCTTTTTGGTATGCCTCATGGTTAGAAGTGAGAATTCTTAAACATATCTTTCCGGCTTTATTTTCTTCATCTCTTTTGCAGGATGTTGCCATTTCCGGTATGGGTGGTTGGGTTCATGGAGAATGGTCTTGGGTGATTTCGGTGTGCCTTTCCGAGCTGTTCCGGAGATTGCAGCATCACTGCCCATCCTTCTTCAGCTGCTGCCAGCAGCGATTTTTCAAAGTGCAGGGCCGGATTCGCCTAAGAAGTGGCTCCCGGCAAAAGATGGCTCCTTTTCCGTTTCCTCTTGTTTTCGTGAGATTTGCAAGTTTTCCTTTCTGTATGGTCCAGTAAATCATTATGATTTTATTTATTCCAATATTTGGAAGGTGGAAGTCCCCTTAAAGTCAAAGCTTTTGGTTTGAGATGTTTCAAGAATAAGATCCCTACTAGAAATTTGCTTTTGAAACGACGTATCACTTTATCTTCTTCGAATATCTTGTGTGTATTTTGCAATGAAATTAATGAAAGTTCAAAGCATTTGTTATTGGATTGTCGGATAGCCGAAGCGGTTTGGAAAGACATGGCGTATTGGATTGGTTTGAATTATTCTAAGAGTGATGATTTATGGAGAGTTTTTGGGTTTGGAGTTTTTATTGTCATCAAAAGAAGGTAAAGAGAGGTAAAGGGGGATGCATTTGGTTGACTATTATATGGAGTCTTTGGTTAAATAGGAATGGAATCATATTCAAAAAAAATTCTTGCAATTCTAGTGATTTAGTTTGGAATTGTAAAATGCTTGTGTGGAGATGGTCTTTTGTTGGGAAAATTACTCATCCCAATTGCAACTTTTATGAGTTTTGCAAAAACCCTTTGTATTACTTAAGATAGGTTCAATTTGGTGGGTAATTTTTTGTTTTGGCTTTTTTAGCCTTTTGTAACCGAGTTTCTAGAACATTCGTTCTTAATCAATATAACTTGCTTACAAAAAAAATCAAAGAACTTAGTTTGATTTTACAACTACCAGAACCATCCAACAAACTAGAATGAATATCTCCATACGTGTAGGAAAGAAAGTCAAACCAAATTGCTCTAGGCTCATTCAAAATCCTCCAACACCATTTACTAAGAAAAGCTTGATTGAAAACTTCACAATTTTTGACTCCCAGACCACCATCCTCCTTAGTCATACAAATTCTTTCCCAACAAACCCAATTTATTTTCCTAGAGGGTGGTGACCCTTCCAAGGGAACCCTAAGCCCTAAAGGTTTGTATAAATACTTCTCCCTCGAGGAAGGAGGGACAAATCATAAATCATACTGATCACACCCCATGTATGTTTCTACTTGAGTACATTGTTCATTTGCATATGCTTTCACCTTACATGAGCAAGACTCCTAAAACCATCGTAAAATATCACTATACAGGGCCTCTCGCCTTCGTGGGCAAGCCCTAACCATTATAAACTGTTATAAGCCTACTAATGCATCTTAGTCTTTTTTCCATTGCAAAAGGAACACACACACATGAACCTTTTGACAAGTACACTAGCATCCATCGTGGGGCCCTGGTAATACTAACTTGGGCCACACTTTTACCCTAACTCATTCCATCTAACCTTTGAAGTTGGCCGACAAGACTCTACATTAAAACACAAACACCATTTATGGAGGTTTTTTCGGTGGAGTTAGTTCAATTCCGCCCAAAGGAAATACACAAGGCATATTTTTGTAGCAAATGTAATATCCCTTGGCTTTCCTAGAAGCACCCTAAGAAAATATGGGTTGACATCACTTTCTCTAAGGAGGACGCCCTTGGAATCAACCCTCACGATGATGATCCCTTTGGTGGACAGTGTTGAACAAGTGACCTCTAGCACAAGAGGGGGTGAATTTTGGTATCTAAAAACATGATTAATTTTAACTTTTCTCGATTAAGATTGTATTAGTAAGTTTTATGAGTGGGTAAGTATTACGAAAGTTAAGTACATGAAATTAAATTGCTGAAAATAAAGAGAATAGGATAGAAAGATTGCACTAGAGAGTTATCTAGGTTTGGTAGAACGTTGGCCTAGTCATGTACCCAATATGTCTTTTTGAGATTTTATCTATAGACTTCTGAGCTTTTAAAGGTTATGCCCACGAACCTAATATAATTTAATCTTGAGATTTTGAACAGGCTTATCCCGAACTTAAAGACGACTTTTACCCCAAACTTATTCTATTAAAACAAGATGATATTTAAGGCTAATCTCTTTAACCAAAATAACGCTTTTTTCGATGAAGCTTAACAAACCAATAACAGAGATTTGTGATTTATCTTAATAAAAAAACTCAATCTCTTGAAGGTATCGCACTCTTAAGATTATAAACGACTAGCACGACCACTTACAAAAATATTCTCCTTATAGATAGAGCTTCGCTCAACAATACTTAGGTAACCAACAATGAAATGGAAAAAATTTAGGATGGAGATTAGCCTTAAATTTGCGTGATTCCAAGTGATCGAGACCTCGCTTTATATAAGAGTTGGTATCACCCAAAAATTAAAAGATCTATGGACTGCATTAACTATTTAATTGCTTAGTCTAATCGATTAGATACTCCAAATATGATTGTTGAGATGCCCAAAAAGAAAGGTTTTGATATAGAGTCGATGAGTATATTTATTGTGTTGTCTAAATGTCTGGAGGCATTAGTTTTATTAGATCTAATTTATTAGATCAAATTCTTAATTGATTTGATAAGACAAATATTTTCCTCTAGCCATTTCCATAACTCCTAAAACATCTGCATAATTTCTAGGCATTTTTAAAGATGTTTTCTCTAGGTAAAATATTTGAAAAAGTTTTAAGTGTGTGTGTGTGAGTTGCCTTAGTACTCTTAAAGATACTACCTTATCTTTACAATACTTAGTTCACTCCAAAAAATGACATGGCGAACTTTCATGCTTTTCCCTAGGGAGGCTTCAAGAATTTGCTAGATAGTATCTAATTGTATAGGCAATTTGTCATTGAGTCCTCAACTGATATGTTATAAGATGATTTGGTTATCATCATGGTTGAAATCTATTGTCATGTGTTGTCGTCATCAAAACTTTAGATATTGGTCTTAAATACTTGCAAGCACATAGATCCATATTTTCTCCCTTTTTTGATGATGACAACGCACCTCTCAGGGGAGGTGGTAATAGAAACAAAGTGTATATATATATATATATATACATATATATATATATATATATATATATATATATATATATATATATATATATGGAGTGATTAAACTCCCCCTGAGTTAGATATAGAATATATCCTCCCCTTGAGAGTATACTTATTCCCTTTTCCTTTGTCATTATAAAAAAGTCGTAGCATATTTAAGGCACAAATCCCAATTAAAAGGAATGAGTTACCATATAAAGATGGACAGTAGCAGTCCATTGTAAGGTTATGATCTAAAATATTATTTCTCTCTACGTAACTTAATATTTAGCTTTGAAATCAACTAGTAGATACGCTCTGGAAAACTTCTTCCCTTTGATATTTCTTTTTCTAACAACACTCAAAGAGTCTTCGAGGCTTTCTAAACCGAGGGGGGTTTTATTGTCAACTTCTTTTTTTCTCATATTATTTTTAATGGATAGTCATTTCGTCTTAGGATATCTTTTGGACAACTTTTTTTATCATCATTGGGCTTTTGAATAATATTAGTCTCCAGGTATGTTATATTTTGTACCCCTTTGCTTGAAAACTCAACCAAAGGTTAGTAAAAAATAAATTTAATTGACTAAGCAATTAATAAATCACTTACTAGAGAATCAATTAGAATTTTTCTAATTTTTCAATCTCTATTGAGTGTACTACCTTAAAATCTCAACGTAACTAGAGAAACATTTCCTTTGGAGGAGACGACAAGCCATAGTTTCGCAATGAGAAAACTTGCAAGAATTCATCAAGACCGAGTGTAGTGGTGATGATGTTCTTAGCTTTTAAACTATTTTTCAAATTCTCTTTATCCTCTATGGACCAATCTTTTTTAGGTGTTTTTTACTACAAAACCATCAATTATGTGTGTAGGAACAAATGGTCCTTCTTTCATAGCCTTCCAAATACTACGATTCATTTCCTCTATGAAAATTTTCATTTTCTCTTTCCACAACCTATACCCATCTCCATTAAAGGATGGAGATTTTCTTAGTGAATAGATTGAATTTATCTTTTCCTTATAAGATTATTAGTCCTTAACAAGAGTTAGGTTATGGTGCCACTTGTTGAACAAGTGGCCTCGAGCACAAGAGGGGTGAATTGTGGTATTTAAAAATGTGATTAATTTTAACATTTCTTGATTAAGAACATATTAGTCATTTTATACGTTAGTAAGCATTGCGGAAGTAAATTACAAGAAAGTAAATTATCGAAAATAAAGAGAAAAGGATGGAAAGATTGCACTAGAGAGTTATCAATGTTTGGTCGAATAATGGCCTAGTAATGTCCTAAGAGGTCTTCTTGACATTTTTCACTGTAAATTCTTGAACAGGCTTATCCCCAACCTAAAGATGACTTTTACCCCTAATTTATTCTATCACAAGAAAAGATTAATGGTTGATCTCTTTAACCAAAACAAAACTTTTTTTGGCGAAACTTAATGATAAGTGCCAAATTATAGTTATTAGTGTTTATAATTTTACGTCACTTATCGTTTCTTTTTCCTCAACTTATGCGAGAACACTTACATTTTATTAACATTTGTACATAGTACATATTATTTTCGTTTTTGATTCATTTATGTATTGTTTGATATTCATTTTGTAGGTATTGATGCGTATTTGTAGTATGAGAAATAAAGTGTCGAAGACAGCACTTCATACGGGCAATTTTATCAATTCATCAAAGAATAAGGCTTAAAATAAGGATGATAAAAATCATAAATTTGGTTGCAATTTATTTATTGTTAGATAGAGCATGGAATATGCTCTCCAACACTTCAAACTAGGCGTAAATATGAGTTACGGTTCTCAAGTTATGGCCAAAACAAGATTTCATTTTTCTATTGAGCGGGCTAAGCGCGGATTTTGGCGCTAAGCGCGGTCTGGGAGCATTTTAGACAACTTTTCCAGAAGAGGGCCCGCTTATCCCCAACCTAAAGATGACTTTTACCCCTAATTTATTCTATCACAAGAAAAGATTAATGGTTGATCTCTTTAACCAAAACAAAACTTTTTTTGGCGAAACTTAATGATAAGTGCCAAATTATAGTTATTAGTGTTTATAGTTTTACGTCACTTATCGTCTCTTTTTCCTCAACTTATGCGAGAACACTTACATTTTATTTACATTTGTACATATTACATATTATTTTCGTTTTTGATTCATTTATGTATTGTTTGATATTCATTTTGTAGGTATTGATGCGTATTTGTAGTATGAGAAATAAAGTGTCGAAGACAGCACTTCATACGGGCAATTTTATCAATTCATCAAAGAATAAGGCTTAAAATAAGGATGATAAAATCATAAATTTGGTTGCAATTTATTTATTGTTAGATAGAGCATGGAATATGCTCTCCAACACTTCAAACTAGGCGTAAATATGAGTTACGGTTCTCAAGTTATGGCCAAAACAAGATTTCATTTTTCTATTGAGCGGGCTAAGCGCGGATTTTGGCGCTAAGCGGCTAAGCGCAGTCTGGGAGCATTTTAGACAACTTTTCCAGAAGAGGGCCCGCTTAGCGCGGACTCTGGCGCTAAGCTCGATGTGGACGGTTTGGAAAGTCATTAAATAGGGAAAATTCACATTTTTAGGTTATGTTTTGGTTTTTTTTCCCAATCCATCACCCACCATTTTTTGGGTAGATTAGCTTAGAAAACAACTATGGAGCTTGCATTTGGATGATCGGAGGTGGATTGCTCATCAATCATAGCTGACAAACTAGGAGATTTTCGGTTAATTTCTCCTCTTCTTTGTGTACTCTCTTTTAGTTGGATTTGTGTATGTATTTACTTTAAACTCATGTATATTTGTCGCCCGTGGCGTTATATAAAGCTTTCTTTATAAATTTTGTTGATTGTTGTCTTAGATTTTTGCTCTGTGCTAAGAATTTGGGAATTTACAATGGTGCTCAAATATTTATAAGAATGATATGAATTTTCTGGAATGTTATGAACATACATGCAGAAAATTCTTTATGAAATGTTAAGAACAAAAACACTTGTTTGAAAATGAATGAGAATAATATGATATTAAATTGTCATGGAAGAGGTGATAAAAAATTATTTGAAAGGCTTATATACATGTTATAAACCCCTATGAGTGAGTGTGTATGAAAGGAAATGATTCACGAAGGTGACCCATTCAAAACAGACCCATTGAATGGTGAAAATCTGCACCTTTTCGTGTGGTAATCGATTACTGGTAAGTGGTAATCCATTACCACCAGGCAACAACTCTATTTTTTAAATTTGAATACAGGGTAATCGATTACCAATCTTGGTAATCTGTTACTGGTAATCTATTACCAATTTCCAGTAATCTGTTACTGACAGGATATTTAACACATGCATTTTCTAAATGAAAGAGATTTTTAATTTGTAATGAAACTAATTTGGACCATGCATGCAAGTGGATATTTGGAGTAATTTGAGCACTAAGTTATCAATATATATTGCATGCTTGTACCTCAATAAATCAAGATCAATGTTAGTCTTCAAAATATAATTCTTGAATAAGTTGAATTCTTTGATGCTAGCTTTTACACATGATGAATCTTGAGTACTTGATTTGATTAAATACACTTGAGGCTTTTTCCATACTTTTGCCATGATCATTTGATAATTACTTTGTATTCATCAAAATAAAATAGATGGAGAGTCTTGACTTCGCAAAAACAAGTGTCATAGTTGACACTTTCACACGGATTAAGAAAATGTGATACTGTAAAAGAAAGAGAGAATGAAAATTTTACCAAATTATCCTTATTTGTTATTGGTGTATTATTATCACTAATACAATCTGAGAGAAGTAGTAGTAAATAAGGAGTATTAATTAGAGGGTACAATTGAATGATAAAAACTAAAATTGTATTTGGAACTAAAAGTGTCACTTATTTTAGGACAAATAATTTTTACATATGCGACATTTATTTTGAGACAAAGGGAATAATATGTAAAATTAGTTGATGTAAAAAAAAATAATGAAGTGTTTTTGCACAATATATCCTATCAATCCACCCCAAACCAATCCATTGTTTCTCGATTTTGTTTGTATTGAATTTTATAAAAAAAAATAATGCAAATTCAATTCAAACCAATAAATATATTTTTAATTAGTTTAAACATTAAATTCTCTCAAAACCGAACCAAGCCGACCTATGAATACCAGTATTGGAACACACTTCCTTGAATCAGTATTCCCGTAATCTACCATACTACCTTGTGTTCTTGCTTTTTAGTTTTTGTTTTTCTTGTATTTTTGGTGATATGATAAAATAATGAAGTGAGTGAAATAAAGAAGATTAAAAGTTAAAAATAAAAAAAAAAAGGTAATTGAAAGAATGGAAAGTGAATAAATGAGGTTGCATTGCATTCTTTGTGACATTGCATGATGTTTGATTATGTGATGTTTGATATTCGGGAATAAATGAGATTTAGATGATGAATGTGATTGAATTATATGATGATGTTGTGAGTAGATGATGATGTGCAGGCGTAAGTAAATATGTGAAGCATGAGGATACACATGTATCAGTATATATGTGATTGTTGATACTTGTTGTACAACTACTATAGTTTTTCCTTATGTCTTTTGTAATGATTATGAAATACTCACCCTTTCTGTCTGAATGTTAACTTCACGTGAGTAACACACATGTAATCAGAAATAGATCATTGAAGCTTAGAGGATAGCTTCGTGGAGTCTTTTAGAGCTTTACTTCGAATAAAGAGGATTTTTCTCTGATATGTAACATCACGGTTGGGATCGTTTATTTTGGAACTGTTATGTTTTTTTTATTCTATTAACTTTGATATGTCGAGTTACCTTTCATGGTATTTTATTATTTTGGTTATGATTCATGAATAATGGAGTATGAAGTATGTTTTGTGAACTATTTTAATAAGGATATTTTGAACTATGAATTCCGCTACGAAAAGTTGTATTATTGTTGTGATGTTAAAGAAGAATTGTTTAAATAATTTTGAGAACACGTGTTATGGAGCAGGATGTCTTATTTTATGAAGTTTTTATGAAGGTGACACCCTTGTTGATGATTTTAATTAATTTGATACTTATTTTATGTGCGAAATATATGTGGGTTAAGAAGGGTGTTACATACTATCATACTTATTTTATGGGCGAAATATATGTGGTTTTAGAAGGGTGTTACATACTAATGCTTCCACTAATATTTTTGAATTTGAATAATTTAGAAGGGTGTTACATACTAACGCTTCCACTAATATCTCCAACTTGCACTCCATCAGCAGACTAGTTCAGTCTTGCCTCAACTCGACTCTATTAACCTTTGAATACACAAAACACAAATTAAGGCATAAAGGGAGCACCTATTGTGCTCCAAGCTAAAATAACTAAGACAATCACAATGCAGTAAATTTTAAAAAATAAACAAAATATTAAGACCATATAAACAACTACAAAGGCATGTATTAACTCACAAAATATGGGTTAACGCACCCCCTAACTTAAACCATAACATGTCCTCAGGTGATGCGACCGGAAAAGACAAACATAACATGAAAAGAAAAATTTATTACATTGATTAAATATATTAAAAAAACTACACCGATTCTCTAACTTCAATTATATAAAACAACATGAAAAGAAAAATTTAAAAGATTTAAAATTATAGCATAAAAGAAAAAGGAAATGTTGTTTACCAACTAAGATAGTGCATGGAAAACCTCTTTGAACACAACATTGATAAGAAGAATGTAGGGTAGATTATCATATTAATATATAGTATTTCATATTAATTTCTAATAATAAATAAATCCCATATAATTTATAAAAACAAAAAAATAAATAGGTCAGTGATATAAATATATATCAGTATGAATAAAAATTAGGAACTCGTAAACATTATTACGATATAGTTATTATAATTGTAAAATATATAAATATTTTATATATCTTGCAGAAAATAGAAAATCAGTAATTACTTCACAATATTCATTTTTCTTCCTCTTATTTTTATTTTTCTCATCCGTTTCTAATAGTATATTATTATTATTATACAATGGAGTAATAATTGATACTAACATCATTTGGTAATGTGTAGCAACACAATTTCCATTTCCAATGGATGTGCATGGTGAACTCATGATACAATTGAACAATAATTGATATTAATATAATTTGGCAGTGTGTAGCGGCATATTTAGGCTCTGTTTGGTAAAACTTGCTGATAGCTGATAGCTGGTAGTTTTTAGCTGGTAGCTGGTAGCTTTTAGCTGGTAGCTGATAGCTGGTAGCTGATAGCTGGTAGCTGATAGTTGATAAGCTAATGTGAGTGTTTGGTAAATTAGCTGTTTCATTAGCTGATAGATACAAAATGACATTAATGACATTTTAATTAATGAGGGTAATAATATATTTTAGTTAAAATAATAAGGGTATTAATGGAAGAAAAACTCACAAGCTAAAAGCTACAAGCTCAAAAGCTACTTCAAATAGCTTTTGAAAAAAAGCTAAAAGCTAGTAAAAAAGCTACAAGCTAAAAGCTAAAATAGAGTTACCAAACAGAGCTTTTTTATTAATACGAGCTGAAAAGCTAAAAGCTAAAAGCTAAAAGCTCTTTTTTATGTCTTACCAAACAGACTCTTAAGACATTAATTTCAAAATATATGCGTGAATGATAACTCTTTTATAAAGTATTTAATGTTTGTTCCATTTTTCTATAACTATTATCATGGATAATAAAACTTTTAAAATAATATTTAAGTCTTGATAAAATCTTAAACGAATTCCAATTTTTTCATTGGTATTTAATACAATCTACTTTTATTATCTTGAATATATTACATTAAAAATATATAGTATATTATTACTATACAAAAGATATTTATTGAAAATAAATGAAAACGTTCCAACAACTAAAAATTATAAACATTTCAAATAAAGATGTTTCTTAACTCTGACAATAGCATGACTATCCTTTATCTATGTCTCTTTTTCCAGATTAATACTCACTAATCAACTCCAAACCAACAATCGACAAATTCAAATAATCACTTTATCATGATAATATCTCAAACCACTAAATGCAGTGCAAATCAAATAAATGAGCGATAATTTCACAAAGAAAAAAAACAAAATGAACTATAATAAATCTAACAATAACAATCACCTCTTTATACCATTTTCAGAATTGAATTAACCTAATCAATTTTTATGAAAAGTTAAACCGAAGAGAGGCTGCAGGTGGTTGGCGGTGTTGTTGTTTCGCATCAGTATCAAAAATTTTGATCAACGTACTCTTCTACACTCTTATCTATTTCATTTGGGTTCGGTGAAATTGTAATTCCTCTTTTCTTTTCTCTCCAGGAGCCTTATCAATTTCATCAAAAGCTATAACCCCTTATTTCCATTTGTGAATTTGCAAATCCAAATTACAACCAAAATAACAAAAAAACTGATTAACCATTTATCCTTCCGTCATAGTTGATCATCCATTGAATCTATAAATTGAGTCTATAAATTGAGTAAAAAGATTATACAAAAGGGAGGAGGCCACAAAGAAAAAACGATGAAATTCGTTTACATGAAACAAACATTCGACCTTCTTCTTCCTTCATAACCAACTAACTTCATCAATTACAATAACAACTCTTCACCATCAACATATACCAACAACTCATCAATAATAATAATACAACAAAAATACAAAGCAAAGAGACAAAGATAGATCAAAAGTGGAAGAAAATAGAGGCACAAAATGACTTAGTGAAGAGTCTGAAACCGTCACCGGCGACGTTTCATCTCCCAGCCGTATCCAGCTGCAAAAAAAAAGAATAGGACAAAAATGAAACAAATATGAGATGAAATTAACAGAAACGAAAGTAAGGAACTAAAAAAATAAGATTTTTCAAGATTAATGAACCATGGTCGAGGGTTTGAGCTTCCATTCAGGTTTTTATTAATATTGTAGAGAAGAAATGTGACAGATCGGGTTTTTAGGATGGTGAAGGAATGGTTGTGGAGTGAAGAGGGAAGAGTTGATATAAAGAGTTCAGGAGAGAGAAAACTTCTCACTCTTTAAACCTCCAACCTTCAATGTGACTTTTCAATCCTCTATACATTGAACTCTTTAAACCTCCAACCTTCAATGTGACTTTTCAATCCTCTATACATTGAACAGAGTGATAATTCAAATTTTATTGAAAATTGCAAATTGGCTTTTGATATTTTCCAATGCCTTTTCAAAAGGAAATTGTTGTTACATGTGAAAATTAGTTATTATTTCTAATGCCCATTCAATTACTCATACTTTGAAGACTAAATTAAATATGAAATTATTTAAAAAATAAAATAAAAATTATATTACAATAATAGTAAGATTTCTTAAAGTAGAAACTATTAAAATAGTAAGTTGTCTAGAATTGTGCCACCTGTCAAAATTGCTAATAAACTTATTTTGCTTTATTATTATGTATGATTAGGAGTATTAATTAGAGGGTACAATTGAATGATAAAAACTAAAATTGTATTTGGAACTAAAAGTGTCACTTATTTTATCAAGCGCTTGGACTCGAGTGGCAAACAAGTCTATGCAAAGGACGACATTCGGAGAATACCGAGTTTGATTCCTGGAAAAAACAACTTATGAATAGTAGTATTGGAACACACTTCCTTGAATCCGTATTCCCGTAATCCACCACCTTGTGTTCTTGCCAGGGCCGGCCCAATACATCTCGAGGCCTAAGGCGAAATTCAAAATTATATATTTTTAATATAATAAAAATATTTTTTTAAAATTAATATATTTTAGATGTTTAAAGTTATAAAGTCATTAAATTATCATAATAAATTTCATTTAATATTTTATTTTAATTGATAATAAAAATAACTCATCTAAATACTCTTCTCATTATTTAAAAAAATCATAATTAAAAACAATGCCAAAATTGTTAAAAAAAATTAATCAAATCTCCTATTATTTTAAAAAAACTCAAAAAATTATTTTATACACATGTGAAATTTAAATTAACAAATCTAACAATGATATTATTAATATATATTATTTATTATTATTTAATTGATATATAACATAATTTAAAAACTTATTTTTTAAAAAAAATAATTAAAAAATTATATAAATATACAATAAAAATGTGAGGCCCTAGGCGGTAGCCTTGGTGGCCTACCCCTAGGGCCGGCCCTGGTTCTTGCTTTTTAGTTTTTCTTTTTGGTGATAGGATAAAATAATGAAGTGAGTGAAATGAAGAAGATTAAAAGTTAAAAAGAAAAAAAAGGGAATTGAAAGATCACACTAATTATTAATAATTATTTATAGTACCAATTTTTTACTAGTTTCATTAATGCCGTCGATAGTTAAGACCCTAGTGTATTCGTTCCCAATAATATTTGATGGACTCCATACATCCACTTTCCCATGCACTTCATTAGACTATGTACAATGGTTACATTATTTAACACCATACTTTTTCACTTTTTATCTTTCAAATCATCTTCTCTCTCTTCCACCTAATAATTCAACACCTATTCAATTTTTTTTCACTACAATGGTTTTGTTTAATAAAATTCAACACCCTACCCCACATCATATTCTTATTTTCTTTTAAAGTTTTGTTTTTATGATTATATATTAATATCTATTATCAATTAAAATTAAATTAAAATAATTAATATTTAAACTTTTTTTTAAATTTAATAATTTATTTATTTTTTCTAATTTTCTATTCTTAATTTTTTTTCTTGCAAGTAATAAATAAGAGATGTAAAAATAGTTATTTTTTAAAAAAATAAAATTATAAAAAAACTTAAAAATGCAATAAATACACTAAACACACAACACACTAAAAAAGAAACACACAAAAAATGAAACACACATAATTTAATTAGTACAATAGACTCGGCTCACAAACAAAGATAATTAGTAAAATTTTGGGTGTTAAAAGGGTTATTGTTGGGATCCATTTCACTACAAGGATGTTTAGAGCTACAAACAATGATTTTTTTAAGGCTAAATAGAAAAAAAATTGAGAGAAAAAAGTGAATTTTTTTTTATGAGTCCAAATCAAATGAACCAAGTCTCTATTTATAGAGGAAAAAAAATAATGAATTTTGATAAAAATAAAAATAAATAAAAAATTTATTTACTATGAAATAATTAATTTTAAATGATTAAAAGAAAATAAAATCTAAATAATCACAACAACCAATAAAATTGTGTAAAGTGTTGCATGTGGCCCCACTTTTTTCTCATTCAACATGTTGAATCTTTTCAACACCAATTAATCCACATCACATTAAACACCTCATTCAACAAACCATTGTAGACATTCAACTATTGAATAATTTTTTCAACACCCCATTGTAAATGGTCTTAAATAGCATTAGTACCGCATATTCTATATATACTGCCTTATTTTTATCATGCTATAACATTTTTTTTTTAATCTTCCAGTTTTTTATCTGAGTTCTTGAAAATGAGTAACCATGATTCTTCCAAAAAAAGGAAAAAGATAAACCAAGAGCAATCGAATGCATTGATTCAAAGCATTGACCTTGTTCCTTCAAATAAAACTGCTGCAAATACCCAGTTTGAAATCAATTTGATAGGAAACATGACAGATTGTAACTTCTATATCCCTGATATAACTGGTGACAGCACTGGTTTGGCTTTCCGTGTCGCTTTTAATGCGGCCAAATATGCATCTAAAGAAAAAATCAACGACATTTGCACTAATGTGGGTTCATTGTTATGCTCTGTGGTTCCTGGGTTCAGAAACTCCGTGGAGGCAGCATTGAATGGAACAAGCATCAAGCCTCATTTCATAAGTTTACCGTCCGAGGCAAGTGAAAACAACATTGATATTTCAATTGTTCATGAATTGGACAGGTCTTCCATTCTTGTTATCTTTGGTTATTGTATCCTTCTTCTTTTCAAGATTGACATCATGGAGGTATTCAATTTTAATCCCACTATGGAGAAAAGCATGGTAGATCAGCTGCAGGAAAAAGTTGGAAGAACTCCTAACAAGTATATTGGCATTCCATTTGATAAGGACAAAGAAAAT
Organism: Vicia villosa; assembly: GCF_029867415.1. Classification (NCBI taxonomy): domain Eukaryota; kingdom Viridiplantae; phylum Streptophyta; class Magnoliopsida; order Fabales; family Fabaceae; genus Vicia; species Vicia villosa. Next base: position 138,039,748 of record NC_081183.1, read on the forward strand.
GCAATTAGGACTATGCTTGGTACGCATTGTCTTAGAACTTCTGTTATTAATTTCATAATGAACAACTTATCTCATTCAGATCCTCAAATTAGTAGTTTGTGTCATCATTTGAGCTACAAGTTATCCTGGTCTGGCGATATGCGTGTTTTCACTGTCATGAATAAGTGGTTGCTTAAGACTGAATCCACCGTTCTCTCAGGAAATAGGGTTAGATTAGAGGTAGATAATTTGGAGGTGACTATAAAAGCTATTGCATCTCACACTTATCCTCAGTATTTCAGTCATTTATGTCTACCTGCTGAACTATTTCATCTTGATGTTTCGAGATTTCCAAATCTGTTTGCTGTGGCAGTAGCACTTGATGAGGGATGTCATGATGGGGAAATTGATAGCCTCTGTTATGGCATTCCTGGGTCGAATAGTCTAACAGTATGTGAATTGTTGAAACGTCACCGGAAAGCTATGGAAAATAACATAATCTCTACTAGAGATATGCCTACAATTCCTGGAATCTGAATTTGAAGACATGAAATTGCTTTACTCATTTCAGAACTACTATTAGTGTTTTGGCTTTCAGTACTGTGTTATTTTCTCTATCGATAGTTTTTGCAAGTAAAATTATGGATCACATAGTTCGGTTCATAATCAAGTAAGAAAATGTAATATTTTGATGTTATGTTTATCTAGTTTATTTTAATCTTATGTTTCAATTTTATCTATCCCCAAAGTAAAAACGTGTTTCTTTTAACTATATAAATTATTTTTAAAAAGCTAGAAACGATGTAAATAATATATTCATTATCTCTTCAACGTCGTACAGTCATTTTTTTCCTATAATTGAAGGAACTATATTGATAGAAGCACTAGGAGTGTCTTGGATAGGATTTTCGACAAAACTAAAATCCAGCCAAGAAAAAGGAATTCAAAGGGTTTGGCTTTGAGAGAGAAGTACCTTAGTCGATTAAGAAAGATTTCATCAATAGTTAGTTGGGCCTGAAAGTGTCCAAAAATCCAAAACTAAATAAGAAGTTCGGATCTCAAGAGTAAGGGTTTTTGGAGGAAAAGGAAATACGAATGGAGAACGTGAGTCTTCGTGGAGGAAAGTTAGAAGGAAAGTCGTGGAGTTCCAGCAGGTCGAAAACCACCATGAAGTAGTTATTTCTCTGTATTATAAAAAAGGAACTTTGTACATAGTTTTAGGGTTCAAACTTGCAACGCCTATACGTTAAACACTCCGAGCACCCAAGCGAATGAGCAAAATTAGTCAAGTAAGGGCTATGTATGTTTGAATCACCTACTTTTAATGCAAGTTTTAATTTTATGTCATTTACATTCAAACTTTGTTATTTTTGTTTAACTTTTCGTTTTGATCTTTCACAACCATTTGCAAAAACACCAATTTGTGTTGAGAGTGTTAAGCGTTGTGTCAAGCACCTCCTTTTCAAACAACATTATTTGAAAACTCTTACAAAAACTCTTTGAATCAAAAGCGTTGTGTTGAGATTCCCTAGTCGATCTTGCAAAGTAACCTTTAAAAAGAGACTAACGTTGTTTACCAATTTCCAAGGTGAACAAAATGGCACACCCGGTGGAACAATGTTAAGGTTATGTTCAAAAGTTATTGTAAAAGTTATTTTTGATTAAGTTTTATATCATTAGTGGTTGTATGTGTGTGTGAATTTACAGACACAAACACTTCAAACTCGTCACACAAGCAAAGTACCACACAGAATGTGAACTTCATACCGATGAGCGCCACAACACAAGGCGTGACAATTTTATCTCTTGTAGATACAACTAACACTCCTAATTTGACGACACCGATCGTGACAGGACACTTAAGATCCCCGTTTAATCCTACACGAGCACTTTTCTAAGTAGGCTCGTTGCCTCTTTGGCAATATCAATATGGTATGCCTCAGACCATGATGGCTGGACTTCAATCGAATGTATCCACTTAAGCTGACAATACGATGGCTACATGACATCAAGGAGGTTACACTACAATGCCTTCATTGGCCATAGGTTTAAGTGGTCGAGTGGGTGGAGTCAGTTACTTACCCTAGTCAGCACTGTCCCTAAACACCACTTCTGTTATGGCGTTAAGGCAACAGATGGATGAGAGTAATTTAGAATTAGTTTACAATTTGACACAACAAATGGGAGTTATCTTTAACCCCATGGTCGACCAAATAGGTAGAATGCTTGAATCACTTGGCATCCAGGCAGTCCAAATGCGCCATAAGCCGTTAAGGTTGAATATTAATCAACCAGGAGTGGATATACCACCTGGAAACCAATAGCGTTCGTTTAGGCCTCAAGTAATAAAACCAGGCTCATATGAGGAAAAGGAGTTTGTCGAGCAGTATGAACCTAGACCAATAGTAGTTAGGAGAAATCAGGATGTGGATCGAGTGCTCAAGAATTCTGACAATATGTTATGACGTAATAACATAACGAACATAGTAGAAGAAGTCTTAGCGCGTAGTGGGCTAAATGTTGGCTTACATAGGCCTAACTATTTGTCACATTTGCCTGATTATATTCGACAAGCAGAACTATCCAGGGGATATAAGGTGCCTAAGTTTACTAAGTTTGTAGGTGAGACAAACAAGTCAACTGTCGAACACGTAGCTAGGTACGAGACAGAGGCCGGCGACATCACCAACGATGAGGGGTTAAAAATGAGGTATTTTCCTAGTTCTTTAACCAAAAAATGCGTTCACCTGGTTCACTATACTAGCTCCTAATTCTATAAGAACATGGGAACAATTAGAACGTGTATTCCATGAGCAATTCTACATGGGCCAGTCCAAGATTAATCTGAAAGAATGCTCTTTGGTTAAAAGGAGGTCATCTGAATCAATAGATGACTATTTGAATAGGTTCACGTTGTTGAAAGCTATATGTTTCACTAGGGTTCCTGAACATGAGTTAGTCGAAATGGCAGCTGGAGGGTTAGATTATTCCATTAGGAAGAAATTAGATATCTAATATCTTAGAGATATGGTCCAACTGGTTGATAGGGTCCGACAATTCGAACGCTTAAAAATAGGGAAAATCAGGGAATTAAAAGTATGGGTTTGTTATTTAGAAATTAAGAAGCTTTTTGCTTGTTTTTACTTCGAATTCACCTAAGTAATTAGGGAGTTGTCATTAAAAAGAGTAAGTTCAACACCAAATAATTAGGTATAACGATTGTGCTAATTTATCATAATTATAGAAACTCACTTCATGAAAATAGAACCAGTTACCAACAATGATAATCAGTGGACTCGAAACAAAACCTAGGAGCTTTATATATCTCGTATTTTCCAACAATTTTATTCTCGCAATTTATTTTTGCAATTTAACCTAAAAACCCCAATTTACTTTCATAGTACTTTAATCATGTTGTTAAAATAACTCAATCCCTATAGAAGCGAACTTAACTTTTTTATTACTTCAATAACGGTTAGTACACTTGTTAATTTGTCACCAGGTATTTAGTGTTGTTGTCGGGAATTGTTGAAAATTTTCAACAAGGAAATTTTCGTGCTACCTTTTAAATTTTGTTTCAATTTTATTTTCTTGAGTTAATTGTGTTTTAATTTTTTATTTTTATTTCTACTCTTATTAAGTTTCTATTGGTGTAATGCTACTGAGAAGTGAGAAGAGAAGAAATAAAAATAAGTTATGAATCCAGGTTCGACATTGATACTGTTAGATTCAGAAATTAAAAGAATTGCGCGAGCAATTCAATAAGTGAGAATAGAAGCACAACAAGCTAAAGTGGAACTAAAAGAAGAAAGGGAAGACATGGCTAACCCACCAAGATAAACGATGGGAGATTATTAAAGAAAGACAGACGTAGGACAAATTTCCTTAAGATATCAACATGCTAACCCTGTAAACTTTGATATA